>NW_027556098.1:21784662-21963380 GCF_003287225.1 Phascolarctos cinereus | reverse complement strand
ATATATTTTTTCATTAATTTAGTATTGCCTCCAATTATGAATATAAGAAACAAACATCATTCTCAAAAATGGCTCACAGGTTTCATTAGATTGTCAAAGGAAGGCATGGCAAAAAGGTGAGAAACTCCAATCTAGTCCAACTCTCCTCAATCAATTATTCAAAACAAAAGAATAAATATACTATGTATCAATCATTGTTAAGCACTAGAAATACAAATAAAATATGAGGCAGTTACTACCTTAAGCAGTTTACATATTGTTAAGGGGATACAAGGTGTTCACAGATGAGTAAATACAGGATATGCACAACATCAACACACAATGATTGAAAGGATACTAATAACTGGAGAATCGGGAAAGGCCTTTTGAGGAAAGGGACATGTGCTGAGCCTTGATAGGACTTGGGAATTCTAAGAAGTGTAGGTGAGATAAAAGAATTTTAGGAATGAGAGACAGCCTTGTACAAAGATACAGAGGCTGGAATGATGTTATATAGATAACAGAAATTAGGTACAGATTATGTGAAAGGGAATAATAGGTAATCAGCTGAGAAAGCTAGATTATGAAGGACTTTAAAGGCCAAAAGAAGACTATATTCTATCCATAGCAGAGTAATGTGCTTAGACATGAGGTCTAGGAATATCAATAAGGCAGCTGGGTGGAGGATGGATTCTAGATGGGAGACATTAGATGCAAAGAAGGCAAATAGGAGATAAACTGAGGCAAAGCAAAGAGAGGTGAAATTTCATGCCTTATTCAGCCACAGTAATACTGAATACATTAATAACATATGATATTCATTAATACATTGAAAACAGTAATAAATTGAAAAACATAATTGAGTATATATGTAAACCTGTATGTACATATACATATATATATATATACATATATATGATATGACAATCGAGCTAGAATTAAAGCATAGTGCTTAGAAACCAAAAAGTAGAAAGAAAGAAATAAAGATTATGTTTGTGTATGTAGTAGAGACAGAGAGCAGTGAAAAGACAGAGATAAAGACAGGGATAGAGACAGAGAGGATACATAAAGAGAACTGCACCAGCTCTTGTATGTCACTGTGAACGATGTTAAGGTTTTGAGACTGTTCTGTGAATATTTTCAGAATCAGAGCCATGACCCTAGTGTGAGACAGGACAAAAAAGAATACAGTCCTATTGCTTTCTTTTTAATTACGTGCTTTCTCATAAGCCTAAATCATAGTTCTATAAATGAAACATTAAGGTAGTTATTAAAAATGTCCCTGGGAGAAAACATTTGGATTCTTAATAAATGTTTGGCTCAAAGCAGAAATATTTTACACTTGGTTGAGTAATCCTTATTTTGGCCAATATTCTCTTCCTACAGGTGGAAGTTTGATCCTTGCTACCACAAACAGGAAAGTGTCTGACCATCAAATAGGTTTTGTAATCTGTTCTATTCCTTTTTGTTCCCACTGCAGAATGCAGTCGAAACTCTTTGACCAAAAAAAGTGATATCCTGAAGAGCTGGGTCAATGCTTTTTACTTTGTATAGACTCTAACAGTACCTAGCACAGTTCTGAGCACATACAGCTTAACATACAGAGAACAAGGACTGAATTGGTGATGTCTTTGGCATAGAGAACTCTCAGGTGAGGAAATTCCCTCTATTGATACACACTGACACCTTATCTGAAACTTATAGGCTTGGATTCCTGCCTGGATCCTTGAGAGGTTACATGACTGGCTCAGGTTCACATGGCCAGTATGTGACAGAGCTGCTACATAAACCCAGGAATGCCAAATTACAAGGCCAAGTATCTATCTACTATCAGGGTTAAGGAGCCTACGACCTTGAGGCCACATGTGGCCCTTTGATTGAATCCAAAATTCACAGAACAACCCTTTAATAAAAGGATTTGTTCTGTAAAACTTGGACTCAAACAAAAGGCCACACCCAAAAACCTAAAAGGGCACATGTGGCCTCAAGGCCACAGGTTCCCCATCCCTGCCACCACACTGCTCTGGTTCATATATATAACTTGTGGAATTGAATGCAATTTAATCTCAATATTTTGAAGGAAAGATGTCAAGGAACCTAAAAATATCAAAGTCAGACTGTCTGGTCACTGTTATTGGCCCAATCTTGAAAGGCAGTGTGGATACAGTGGAATAAGTCATGGATTTGCAATATCTTGGTTCAAGTCCTGGTTTTGATGCTCATTAGCTTTGCATTATTGTCAATTTCCTCCCCCGCAAAATGGAAAGGTATTTCCTACCTCACACGTATTACCTCTTGTTTTGAGAATTGCTTTGTAAAGTCCTATTTTAAAGTGAGTTGTTTCTATTTTCAAACTCATTGTAACACAGTTGAAGCAGTGGAGCATCTAGCTTCAAAAGAAACATTGTACATAGATGCTATGAAGGTGTTTCTTCTGGAAATATCAGCAGTCCTGTAATAATCTTGGACCTTGCCATTTAAGAAAGAAACCTCATTGGTGACAACATTTTGTGTTCTAGGTTGGGGTCTTCTCAGGGGATTTCTAACGGAGCTTTGGCAACGGCTACTACGAGGTGGTATGACATAATAGAAAGAATGTTGGGCATGGAGTCACAGTGAGATCTGCTTCTGTCACTAACTACCTATGTGACCTTGGGCAAGTCACTTAATGTTTCCGGGACTTAGTTATTTAATCTGTAATATGAAGGAGTTGGCCTAAATGATATCTAAGTTCTCTCCCAGCTCTAAATCTACTATTTTAACTTAGTATTCAAGGTTCTACCTAGCATAGGCATATGCCACCCTATCTAATCAGCATTATTTGCACAATACTCACTATCACATAATAAGCAAAGATGGAAAGGGACTTCAGAAACTACGTAGTTCAACCACCTCATTTTATAGGTGATGGAAGTGAGCTCCAGAGACTAGATCAAGATTCCTCAGGGGTAAGAAGCAGCTAAGGCTGCGACATGGGGACCCATGTCGATCACTCGATATCCAATGGACTTTGGCATATATCGTCACTATGCCTCTATGTTACAGCCAAGACGAAACCGTCACTGCCTCTTCCGTAGGTTCTACCCTCTCCCAGCTTTTTGTGCCTTTACACCAATCCAGGGGTGGGGAACCTGCAACCTTGAAGCCACATGTAACCTTCAAGTGCAGCCCTCGACTGAATCAGTCAAAGGACCTAAAGGCCTCGACGCCTCGAGGCCGAAGGTTCCCCACCCCTGCATCAGTCCCTCTGCCTAAAAGTGTCTCCTCCTCATCTCTACACATTAAAAACTAACCCATCCTCAAAAGTCCAACACACATATCATTTGAGTTTCCTTTGTGAAGCTTTTCCACATATACCAGTTACAAATGAGCTTTCTTTCTCTGGACATTCAATTTGTTCAGTTTTTTTCAGTCACATATGACTCTTTGTGATCCCATTTGGAGTTTTCTTGGTAAAGATACTAGAGTGGTTTGCCATTTCCTGCTCCAGTTCATTTCACAGATGAGGAAGCCAAGGCAAACAGGATGAAGTGACTTACCCAGGTCACAGCTAGCAAGTGTCTGAGGCCAGATTTGAACTTAGGAAGATGAATCTTCCTGACTCCAGGCCCAGCAATCTATCCGCCATGCCACCTCGCTGCCCATATGGACATTTCACAGCACTTTCTAATACTTTTTAAATGGACACATCATGTTCTATCTTTTATTAGATCGTTCAGTGAGTTGATAAGCTCCATTACAGCAGTGCCTATGTTTATTTTTGCATCTCTAGGATATGGAATAGTTATCTTGACATAGTAAGTGTCACTTACTACCCTGTGACTTTGTGTAAGCTACTTCACCATTTCACCTCTAACATTCTGAATTTGTGAATCAAAAATGACTGATTTTTAACTGTTAAAGTCTTGTTCCCCTACCCCAATGTGTTGGGAGAGATTTGCAGCTCTTAAGAATTATTAAAAAAAATCAAACAGTGTTGACAAAAATATTCTTCCAGTGCATTTGGTTTGGTAGGAATAGACAAAAGTCAAAGTTTTGTCCTAGATATTTGAGGAATATTTCCCAGACATATTTTGTTAAACATTTTTGTCACATGATCAATCATTTAATCAATCAAACAGTAAGCATTTATTAAGTGTATTCTATGTGCCAGATGATATTCTAAATACTCAGAGTAAAATGACAAAAGTCAAATAGTCCTACTTACCAAGGAGGTTATATTCTAAGAAGAAAAGCATTGTTTTGCTTTACGACATGTATTTGTTATGAGGGAGGTCTTTTATGGGGGAAGGGGGTTGGTGAGTGGTGACAGAGACGCAAAATAGATAATCAATAAAATGTGTTTAAAAGGTACAGAAGAAAACTAAAAGAAATGCAGAAAGGGATACAATTTGTTACTAGTTTGTTAAATTTAATATACTTTTAAAAACCAAGCTGCATATAACAGAAGCTTGCATTTTTTGTTTTTCTTTGTATATGCAATTTTTGTGTTTGTTGATAACTAAATTTGACCAAAAAAGAAAAATTTTAAAGAAATATATATGTCTATAGTATACACACACATACACACATAATGTACATGTATTATATATTATGTACATATCTATTAGTATATACACTACTGTATATTAGTATATAACATATACTGATGTGTGTATATATACATATACAATATGTACTAATATAATGTAGACTGCATATGAATACATACACTTGTATACAAATATGCACACACATGTATATATACCCATATCTACACCCACATATATAAACATACCCATGTATGTTTACATATGTACATGTATACCTACATATCTACATATATTAATATATGTGTGTGTGTGTGTACACTAATTTGTCTGGGACACTGGAATGGGGAAGTGGTCCTAGCAGCTGGAAGGATCAGGAAGGGCCTCATGCAGAAGATGATCTTTCATTTGAATTTTGAGGGAAATTAGGAATTCTAAAAGATAAAGGTAAGGGGGGAGAGCATTCCAGGTATGAGGACAGCCTATGAAATTGCAAGGAATGAGATCATGAATACCACGTGTGAGGAACTAAAAAGTTCATGAAAGGTAGTAATGTATAACAAGCCTAGGCTGGAATCAGGTTGTGAAGGGCATTAAATGCCAAACAAAGGAGTTTGATTTGATCCTAGAAATAATTGGGAGCCACCAAGGTCTCAATAGCAGGGGAGTACCATTGTTAGATCTGTGCTTTAGGAATCTCACCGCTAATGCAGTATTATCTCACATCTTCCAGGAAAGAATTATATTTATCCTCTACTCCCAGTGGCCATTATGACAGGATGGCAACCCCGGCTTTCAAAAGCTATGTCAGTGGAGTACAAATTCTTTTTTTTTTGGGGGGGATTAAGCAACTTGCCCAGGGTCACACAGTTAGTAAGTGTTATGTGTCTCAGGCCGCATTTGAACTCATGTCCTCCTGAATGCAGGGCCGGTGCTCTATCCACTGTGCCACCTAGCTACCCCACAGAGTACAAATTCTAGCAGGTTCTAATGAGTAAGAAGAGCTGTAACTACAGGTTCAGACTGTTTGTCTGGTGTCTTAGGACCAGGCTAAGTGGAAAGAAGATGGTTGTTGCCAGAAGACTGGCCCACCAGGTGATTCATTTCTTTGGCTGCAGAGATTCCTGAGGACTATCCATAAAGCAAGGAAGAGTTATCATCAGAATTGGTGGAGGGTGAATCAATAAAGGACGGTTCTTTTGAAGTGCTAAAGTAAGTTTAGTTATTATCTCTTACCAACTCTGACCAGGAAAGGGATTATTATGGTGTTTGGCATTCCTTCAACTCTGTGTGTATCATTTATATCTAGTTAACATGTTGTGTGGCCCAATAGAGTGTGAGCTACTTTAGGTTGGTGAGGGTGTTCTTGCCTTCCTTTGTAACTGCCCCCCCCCAAGCTAAACAGAGAGCCTGGCAAATAATAAGCACTTAATAAATGCATGTTGATTGATTATTTTATGCCCCTGGTGTAGATTGCTTATTTTTGAAAAGCTCTCTTTCAGATAAGATTCCCTTTTTTTCTCAGTGCAGAATTTTTTTTGTTTGTTTTGTTTTGTTTTTTTTGGCTAGGCAATGGGGTTAAGTGACTTGCCCAGGGTCACAGAGCTAGTAAGTGTTATGTGACTGAGGCCACATTTGAACTCAGGTCCTTCTGAATTCAAGGCCACTGCTCTATCCACTGCGCCACCTAGCTGCCCCCAGTGTAAATTTTTTTTTGAAATCTATATTGTGGAGGCATCAAATATCTTCTAATTTACCTAAGCAACTGCCAAGCAATTATATGATTATTAATACAGATTTAAATAGTTGCTATAATTAGTAGCCATGTAATCTGAGTCATTAATAGCTATACAATTCCCAATCTAATTACTATGTAATTGGCAGACTTTTAGATAAGAGAGGCATCTTCTTCAATAATAGAGAGGGATTCCTAATGTCATCCTACAATTGCATGATAATTATAGTGATATTCAGTTGTTTTCAGATGAATGATTTGTGAATTTGGACTGTATTAACAGAGAAGTTTTACCCATTTTGTTTTTTTGATTATCTTTCTAATCCTTAATATTTGTGTTCTATACTTATAGCTGAATAAGTGGAGTAAACATAGACTAAAGATGATGTCAGGAACGCAGAGATCAGCAGAATGGGCCTTAATTAGCAGAATATAAAGTATGGTTTGGAAAAGCACAAAAGTCTACCTACCTCAAAATACATTTTTTTATTGTGGAAGTACATTGCTGACATAGCTTCCCTTAGCCTGTCTTAGGGATTTAAGGCAAGAGTGTGCTGGTAGAATTTTACAACTGACTTTCCAGAGGAGGAAAAATAAAAAGGTATTGAAGACACACTTTAAAATTTCATCTGTTATTATTAACTAAATTATTATTAACTAAAAAAAATCACTAATTATGATAATAAAAATAAAAAATAAAGCTCACTCTGGTTTGTAGTTTTGGCTGATTTCTGAGGTATAAAATGCCCACACCAAAAATTTAATAATGGGTCTGTGAACTCAGGCTGGCTGTAGCATGCCTCCTGGTTTAAAGAATTGTCTACAAGGTGCAGCAAGGTGCCACATAAGTGGCACAGTGGATAGAGCACAGGCCCTGTAATCAGGAGGACCTAAGTTCAAATCTGGCCTCAGACGCTTGGCATTTACTAGCTATGTGACCTGTCACTGAACCCTATTTCCTGGAAAAAATAAACAAAACCCCAAAAAACTGCCTACCCACTGCTCCTTTTAAAGTGCAAGTCAATTGATAAGAATAGGTAGTCTAGGGCAGAACATAGATAAGTTTCAAGTAAGGCAAAGGGGACAGAAATGTTAAGTGTTTTCTGGAAAGGGAAGGCCTAGGCTGAGGGTCAAGGGTAAGTGGTTAAAGGAAATAGGAAGAAAAACATCATTAAAAGAAGATATGGAGAGAGATTGATCAATTTTTACTTTTATCAACATTTTACCAATGTATATGAATCTTACCACATATAGGACAAGTGAATGTTCTAAATTTAGAAGTGATTACTGCAATGTTTGCTTTCCTTTCATTTGTCTGTTCATTAAATTGTAAGACCTGGGTTCAAATCCTGACTCAGACACTTACCAGTTGTGTTACCCTAGGGAAATTACCCTCTAAACTTCAGTTTCCTCATTTACAAAATGGGGTTAATGCTATTACCTTCCTCATAGGAATGTTGTGAAAATAAAATGAGATAATGTGTGTAAAATGCTTTTCAAACCTTGAAATAGGTATGAGCTTTTATAATGATGGTGGTGATGTCTACTGTTGTCATAGTAATAAAACACTGAACTTGGGGTCAGGAAGAGACAGGTTGATTTCTTACCTCAGAGAGTTACTAGTTAGATAAGGCTGGGTAAGTCACTTAAGCTCCATGCTTTTTTCTCATTTGTTAAGTGAGGGGGTTGTTTATGTAGCATCTGAGTTCCCTTTCAGTTCTGTGTCTCTGATCCTAAAGCACAGGTAAAATATATTTATTCATAGATATTTAAAATGCATAGGAAACATTAAAGAAATAGAAAGAAAATAAATACATTTGCTACAAATAGCAAATGGCTACAAATATGTAGTAAACAGACAAAAAGGTATTGCTTAACCATTATATTATTCAAGCATTACTACTAAGAGCTTAAAAAAAGCATACAGTAGGTTATACAACAGTGCTAGAGTCTGATTATTCCAGGAATGCTGTTTATTTCTTATTAGACACCAGCTTGTGAATATACATACCAACATGTGCTCAATGTCATAGAAAGAATACCTGAAAGCCTTGGAGATAAGCCCAAGAATTAAAGAAGATATAGATCAGGGGTGGGGAATCTACAGCCTTGAGGCCACATGTGGCCTTGAGGCCTGCAGGGTCACCCCCCCCCCCAATAGATGATTTTAGTAAGTGATAAAATTTAAATTCTCAATTATACAATTGTACACAACCCACTTCAGTCCAACAAGAATTGATTAAGCACCTACTATGTGAAAGACATTGTACTAGCATTAGGGACATAAAGACTGAAGGAGAAATAGTTTCTGCAATCCAAAAACTTATATTCTATTGGAGGGATTTGGCTTGTGAATATGTAAGTGCGTATGTGATTATTTGAGGTAGGAAAAAGATGTATTGTGGAGGTAGAATCAACAAGACTTGGAAAATTATTAGATATGGGGAGTAAAGGGTTGGGAAAAGTCAAGGATGATTCTGAGGTTACACACTGGAGTTACTGAGAAGACGGTAGGAGGAGGGGTGGATTTAGGGAAGCTAAGAAATCACTCTGCTTTGGACATCTTGAGTCTGAGATACTTATGGTATACCCAGTTGGTGATACCCAACAAACAGTTGGTGATGTGAGATTATTTGTTTTGTATGTCTTTCTTCTATGCCTTTATATGTTCATGTTGTTCACCAGTAGAATTCAGGCTCCTTAAAAGCAGAAATTGTTTTACTTTTGGCTTTGTACCTTTTGTACCTAGAACAAGGCTGGAGACAGTGGGTGGCATAATGGATAGAACGCTAGCCTGGAGTGAGGAAGACCTGAATTCAAATGCAACTTCAGACATTTCCTATCAGTTAGACCCTGGGCAAGTCACTTAAACCTGTTTGCCTTGGTTTCCTAATCTGAGATGGAGAAGAAAATGGCAAACCACTCCAGTATCTTTGCCAAGAAAACTCCAAATGGGGTCATGAAGAGCCAGACCCAACTGAAACAGCTGAACAGAAGAGGTCTGGGTACATAGCAAGTCTTTGACAAGTGTTTGTTGATTTATGCTTGTTAATTGCTTGGAGTTCAAGAGGCAGACTATAAGTAGATTTTTAAGGCTTCTACATAGCATGAACCCATGAGATTACTTAAAGAAAAGCGGGCCCAGGGTATACTGGTCCTTCCTTTCTTCCATGTGATAAGCTTTGCTCAAAATGCTGGTCATTTTGCGTGAGTTTGATTTCTTCTACCTGATGAGAACCTAATTCCTAGAATGGTTCACCTTGAATACATTTGGTATAGATAGAAGTTCCAGGAACCCTTATATGAAATGGGAGTGATTGCGAAATTACAGAAAGGTCTCAAAATACAAGATGCTAGTGACTGGATGATCATACCTCAATAAGTGTCAGAAATACTTCCACATTTTTTATGAGCCACTAGCCTATTTTCTAAAACCCCCTCCCCCCTCAGCTTAACACACTGCTTTTCTTACTCATGACTTGAT
The DNA here is from genome assembly GCF_003287225.1 of Phascolarctos cinereus. NCBI lineage: Eukaryota > Metazoa > Chordata > Mammalia > Diprotodontia > Phascolarctidae > Phascolarctos > Phascolarctos cinereus. The sequence continues at coordinate 21,953,653 of NW_027556098.1, read as the reverse complement.
TCTTTTTGGTTAATGCACTTTTCTTTCCCTACTTACTGATTAATTTTGGACATGGTTGAGAAGAAACAAATAAAACAATGTGATAGTCCACTGTGATATGAGAACAGTTACATAAAAAGTATCATAAATAGAAATAGAAGGTCATATAATGTCTTCAATATAATTTAAATTAAATAGAACTAGACTAAAAGTTACATATTAAATCACCAAAGTATGAATTAGTTGGCTTCTTTAAAGAAGGCACTCCACTCCCTTTGATACTTTTTAGGAATAATGGACAGGGTGATGCTCTGACTGCACTCAAGAAAATGTTGGGAATCTTTTAGAGCAGGGTTTTGTTTTTCTTAATGTTCTTATATCATAGACACCAGCCATGGACTTCTCAGAATAATGTTTTAAAATAATTGAATAAAATGATCATTTCAGTTAGAGGTTAGTGAAAATATAGATGTATTTTTTTCCCATTCAGGTTCACAGACCCCCTAAAATCTAGAACCCAGGCTAAAAGCCCTAAATCTTTGAGGGTCTAATATATTTATGTTTTTATTAAGTAAGCTTTTGGTAGGAAATAATTAAATTATTGATAAACATTTCACAATCTCAAGGTGCAATTTGATGAAAGTCAGTGTAGTATATAACAACTGGACTTAACATCATGAGACTTGAGTTCTTGTACACGTTCTACTGCTGCATGATGCTGGGCAAATCATTTAACTTCTCTTTGTCTATAAAATGTAGCATTTGGACTAGATAACCGCTTAAGAATCTTCTAGCTCTAAAATTCTGTGATTTTACTTTTTTAAGGGATCATTTCATTTTTCTCCTTCTTCTTTCCTTGACCCAATCTGACCATTTAACAAACATTTATTACTCATTCACTGTGTGCAAGGCACTGTTAATAAGTACTGAAGGAGATGCAATGAGAAATAAGACACAGTGAGACCCCTGCCTTCAAGAAACTTATTGCCTAGTACTAAGACAATGCTTTAAGAGTTCTGGGGAGTTAGAGATTACTTTTGCTAAGGGAATCAGATTTGGATTCATAGAAGAGGTGACATTTTAACTGTATTATGAAGGATGGATAGAATTTCAACTGGTAGAGAAATAGAGCAACTGTATAGATGTTAGAACTCTGTTGATATTTCAACAAAAGGGTTCACAGACCTGGCCAGTTAGAATACATAATGATTTGCTCTCTGTTTTAGTGTTAATCTTCTTGTTCCATAATTTGGCACCTCTTTGTAGAAGGAAATTCCTGTTGCTAATTATTTATCTCTAGGAAGGTAATTAATTTTCCACAAATAGAGAAACAAATATCATAAAACTGACTCAGTGGGTGTGTCTACAGAAATAATTTGGTTTGGCAAATCCAATTAAAATTCAATGAAAATTTTGGTTGTTTTAAAAGCCATTGGAGGAGAGGAAGATAGTATTGAATTAAACTAATAGTTTTTCAGGTTTGTTTGTGAGGAGGCACACAAAATGAGCTACCTAGAATGAAGTGAAATTTGTTTGCTAACAAGGTAAGTGAAAAAAACATAATGCCTATTTCCTCTGGAAGCTCATGAAAGGAACTTGAGTCTATATTAATATTTTAAAATAGTCATTTCCAGGTCAGATTTCTTTCTGCATCTAGACCCAGAGAACAGTTTCCTGCTGGAACTCCTGAGACCTTAGAATGACTTGCATAAACATGCTTACATAAGAAATTCTTCAAAACCCAGGAAGGCAGTAAAAATATGATAGTCACATAATGTTTCTGCCACACTATTTTCTGTACTTTAGTGGCTTTCCATTATTTTACTTTGATGTAAGCTTCAATGGAGCCCTAATATTCAGTATAAATTACTTTGTCATTTTCCCTGGTTTTTAAACTGGTCTCCATAATACAGTTGACAGAGGCTTGGGAGGAGTTTCTTTTACTCCTTTAGCTAGTGGTTAAATCTTACACAATGAGGGCCATAGAAATTGCAATGAATGGCTACTAGCTCCTTGTGTTAGTTAACATAGCTATTATGAATCTTTTCATTGTTTCTTTAATGGATATTATCAACTCAACACAAATCAGGCCTTTCATTTTTCTTTCTTTCTTTTTTTATTTTTATTTTTTTGTTTAGACCCTATTATAACCAACATAGAAGACTTCTTTTGGTTACGGGAGATGCGTGGTTTGAAAAGAATCCTGCATTTTAATGCCAGCCTTTTCATCTCCCTGTTACTTTAGTGAAGTAAATTTCATTAAACATACAAAAGGAGAAAGATAAATGAGTTACATAAATGATTAATGCTTGCCTAACATTTTGAACCAGAGGGAAAGAGGAGTGATGAGGATGACAAGGTTTAAAGAGCCTGAAGAAGTTGATGTAAAATACCCTCCATCTCCTCAATGAAGTAGGGAGTAGGAGGTGAGGTCATACCCTGCAAATGTTAGAACTAGCAATGAGGTTGTTGGGTACAGGAGAGAACATTTGTTGTGGGTTAGGAGACTGATATAGACTTACTCAAGAAATTCTTGTAGCTCTCTATTGCCTCTAGTATTTATACTGGTATTTAAAGCCTTTTCTAATCTGGTCTCAATTTGTTTCAGAATCATTTTGCTTTATTTCCTCTAACATACTCTATGGTTTAGCCAAACTGTCCCTCAACTTACAAAGCCAAAGGTGGTAGTTATATTTCTAGAGTTGACATGGCAAGGCCTTGAGATCCTTCCCCAAACTTGCAGTTCTCTGCACAAAGAGAAAGTTCTTTCTTGCTCTGTGCAATAATTTACACAGGATGTCTCCCATCCCTGGAATGCTCTCTCTCCTCACCTCTACTTTGGACAATCTCTAGGCTGCCACAGATCGGGTGCTTGTCTCCTGTGAGAGGACAATTATTCCTTCCACATCACAGGAGTTAGGCATGCTGCACCCCTGTGATCTGGAAAATCCTTGTAAAATTTTTTGGCCCTCCCATTGTACCAGAGAAGTCTGAATTATAATGGCATTAAAAGATAAAATATGTTGATATTATACAATGCTATACATACATTTTATGCATTTCTAAGTTTTGTTTTTGTCTTTTGCTAGGCAATAGGGTTAAGTGACTTGCCCAGGGTCACACAGCTAGTAAGTGTTTTGTGTCTGAGGCCAGATTTGAACTCAAATCTTCCTGACTCCAGGGCCAGTGCTCTATCCACTGCACCACCTAGCTGCCCCCGACCTAGCTGAGTTTTTAAACTGCTTCTGTGTTGTCTGTGGCTTTCACAAAACTCCTCCCCCCCAATTCCCATTATAATTTCTTATGCCAACCTACAGTATATCAAAATTGAGATAGGGAAAGTCACAATGTGGAAGGGATAACTGTACTTTCTTTAGCCTTCTTCCATTGTCAATGTTCTCCCCAGCCCCCCAAATTACTTAGTATTTATGTTGTATATTTTTCTGTGTGTATTTCATCCCCTCCTTCCTGAAGAAAGATCCTTGAGAAGGTTTTCGTTATTTATTTATTTTTACCAGCACAGAGGAGATGTTCAATAACTTCATATTACATTGTTGAACTGAATGGGCACACACACACACACACACACACACACACACACACACACAGACACAGACACACGAGTACATCTTAGTTGCTACTTGCTTATTATTAAGGCACTAGATTGATGGGCCTGCTTTCCCCCCATCCCTTAATACAGAGATTAATGGCAGCACTGAGCTATTTAGACACTTAACATTTTCCAGGGTTTGGTCATCTCCCAAAATACTGATACAAATCTATTGGGATTTTCCACTGGAACTCAGGACCTACAATGTCTCTAGACAGTAATACAATCAAGGTATCACCCTCTATAGCCTGATCTTGGAACTTACTCTCCATCCATAATTAGATCTAAGGATCTACCTTAGGATGGCTTTCCTTTCACTTACTTCAATGCTCTGTTATTTTGATACATATTGATCTTATTGGTATGGGTACTCCTTCCAATGATACAGATTAAAATCTACTCATGCCTTCTCTAAAGATATGCTTTTCATTCTTGCTCTTCTGCAAGAAATTAAGAAATATATTTCACTCCCCACTATTCTACTTCCATTCTTCTTATACCCTGTTCCATTTCAGTCACTCAATAACTACTTTAATTCCTAAGCTCCCAAAACCAAAACGAAACTAGATTAGAGCTAGAGATGGGGAGGTTCAGAGTTCCCAGTGTCAAAACAAGCCAATACAATATACCTCTCTCCCTCTTTAAATAACTGCAGTGATATTCTTAGTGAAGAGGTAGGTTTCTATGAGAGAAGGAGAAGGAAGAAATGCTGGTTGAAAATTTTGAGAAGTTGGGGAGTAGAGAAAAGATTCCAAAGGATACCATGTGATAAGCTAGAGAATAAATGACTTGGATTAGACAGTAGGACAGGGGCAAAATAGGAGTGATGAGACTAGGGAAGACTAAGGCAATGGTTAGACTTTAGTGATTGGTGGGCCAGCCCAAGAGGATGTAGACTAGTTAGACATGTTTGCTCCCTTAGAATAATTCAACTGATACAAGATTTGCAAAGAGAATCTGTTGCTTGTAATAAGATCTGAAATCTTGGGATAGTTTGTGTCCCGTTAAAATTCTCCTTCAGAGTCCACCTATGCCTCTTAGAATCTCTTGCTTCATTGAAGATTCTGATTAAATATCATATTATGAGCTGGTACTGAAACATTATCAATGAATAACTGTGTAGGAGAAGTAGGATAAAGAACATCATCAAAAATGATACTCTGATGAAGGATCAAAAAAAGGACGTGGGCCAGTCATGTAGTGTGAGTGAAGGATCATCAAAGGACAGTTCATGTTCTCCTTTGGCATATGTACAAAGTCAAGGGATCTAAAGGAAGGACTCTAATATATTCAGTGTACTCTCTGAGTGGAAGAGGGTTTATGGTCAGATTTGGACAAGGTATGAGAAGGTATGGATAGATTACTCTCTTTGCCATTGGAGGAAATATACCCAGCAAAGAAATCAAAGATCCATTATACATCAAAAAATAAGAAAAGTTTTGCTATTCTTTGAAGCAAATTTAATAGATAAGGAATAGAGGAAAGGAAATTAAAGGTAACAGATCCATTTCAGAATCAGTACTTGAAGACATGAATTTTTCACCAGGTCATAATATTTGTGTGCAGATTAAACTATTCAATCTTAAACTAAGCCTTACTTTGCCATACCTGTTCATAGTTTGACTTTCCATTGTTTCACAGAAGTGGTCTTGGCAGACTTAATTAACTATATAATTTACTGCATATGTCTCTTCCCCCTTGCTGTGTGCCGTCCATGAATAATTTCCTTTGGGAACCTCAGAATTTGGTTCATGCCTAGGTGTCTGCAGAAAATGGAGTCATAATAGGTGAGGTTGGAAAGGATGGTGGTGCGAGATTGTGAAGGACCTTGAATGCCAGGCAGATGAGTTTGAACTTTACTTGGAAAGCAATATAGAACTTGTCAAGATTTTTGAGCAGAGAGGTGATGTGACCAGATCTATGCCTATGAGAGATTTTTCTAGGAATAGTGTGAAAAAGTTAGTTGAAGTGGGGTAATCTTAGCAGCTCCCATCTCCACACAGATCACTCATAGATCTATGTATTCAGCTCTAGTCTTTGTTCCAGATCAACAACTGCCTGGCATAAAGTAGGCACTTAATAAGTACTTGTTTGTTGATTGAGAAATAATTAAAGAAGCTATGAACATAGTAGAGACTGTTGGGTACTAGGGTGATGGCAACGGGTCTAGGGGAGAGAAAAAATGTGAATGATGTGGCGGAGGTGGAAAAAAAGTATTTGATAATGTGCTGGCGGAAGTAAGGGAAAGGGAAGAATTGAAGGTAACTTCAAGGCAATGAACAGGAGAATCTGGGTGAATGACTGTGTTACAGACAGAAATAGTGAAGTTAGAAAGAGGAAGAGCATAACAAGATCTATGCAAAAAAAAATATCCTGTTTTAAATGTAGTGATTTATGCTTTATGTGAACACCTGCTAGTATTCTGGATCTTCATAAGACAAAATGCCCAAGCCTTCTCCTTTTCACCCCTTTATAATCTTTGCCTTGTTTCATAATTGTCCTGAGACTAACACTGGGATTTCTCTAACGTTTAGAGTCCTACTTATTTTGTGGTGTTACTTTGCTTTTTAATTCAACTTTTTTTCTATAAAATAACCTGTTCCTCAAACGTAAAATATTAACACATAATAAAAATATTTTTTAACTATTTTCACCCGAAGTAAAACCAAACTGGAAAAAAAACCCCATTTTGTAGTTATAGCTTTAAAATAATATGTTCCTTTTTCCTTACTTTGTCTAACTTTTTGGTCTGAGCCTGATTTGAAACTGAAAGTACTAAAATGCCACTGGGGATATTGTTCTCAGTATTCTCCCAAATAAGATTCTTGGAAACTTAGAAGACTTTATCTAATCTTGACATTAGGAAAGAGGTTTAGAAAACTATTTTCCAACAATAAAGGTTAGGATGAAGTAAACTGAGAAGCATCTTCTTATTTGAAATAAATTGAATTTTATTTTTCATTTGATAGGCATTTCAAAAATAAAATTATATTTCAAATAAGAACAAGATGCTTCTCATTTTACCCCATCCCAACCTTTATTGATGGAAAGTATTCTTCTAGGCCTCTTTTCTAATGTCAAAATTAGAAGGAGGCCTATTAGATTCCAGGAAAAAAGATGTGGTATATTCATAGATGGGGCCTGAAACATACAGGAATAACCCTCCCCTCTCTAATCAACTTCAAAGCAGGCAAACATTAATTATTGGAACAGTATAATGCTATATGGAGAGATGGCACGAGTTTGGGGATGGGGAGGAGGAAAGGGGATATATGCAGAAAAATGCATAGCTAATAAAGTCTGTCAAAGCCACTTCTGTGAAATAGTGGAAAGTCAGGCTGAGGACAGGCATGGCAAAGTGATTCTTGGTTTAAGATTGGATAGTTTAATTTGAACACATGTATTATGACCTGGTGGAAAATTCATGCCTTCTAGTCTGTATTCTGACATGGATTTGTGCAGTGTTTTATAGTTACTTTTTAATTTCTCCTCCTCTGTTTTCTTATCTATTAACTGTGCTTCAAAGAATAGCATAACTCGTGTTACTCTTTGATCACTAAGGTAGTGCAGTGGGTAGAACACTGAGCCTGAAGTTAGGAAGACCAGAGTTTAAATGTGACTTAGGATTGCATACTGAGTCACTTAACTTCTGTCTGCCTCATTTTCCTCAACTGTAAAATGGGGGTAATAATATCCTACTTTGCAGGGTTGTGCTTTGTTGTTGTTTTGTAGGTTGCAGTTGTGAAGGTACTTTGTAAAGTACTTAGCACAGTACCTGCACTTAGCAGAGGCTTAATAAGTGCTTATTCCCTTCTCCTCCCCCACCACGTTCTTTACTAGTCCTACATCCCTGATACCATTCTTTCTGCTGTTTCTTCTACACAGTTTGTCATTAGTAATATATTTCAGCCTGCTCATGTCCACCATGCATCTCTTCATTGTCTTTTGGGTGATCTGCAACTTAAATTCATTGTAGACTGAAGTATTTTATGACTTATAGATGTCACCAGAAGAATACTGATATTAAAAAGACAGTCTTTTTTTCAGAGAAAAGGATCTTTTTTTTTTTTTTCCTTTTGGCTAGGCAATGGGGGTTAAGTGACTTGCACAGGGTCACACAGCTAGTAAGTGTTATATGTCTGAGGCCAGATTTGAACTCAGGTCCTCCTGAATCCAGGACTGGTACTCTATCCACTGTACTGCCTAGCTGCCCCAGGATCTTTAAAAACATTATGTAGTTTTAAAAGGATAATCCAGCCTGCCCTCCTATTCAATCTGTGTCTAGTTCATTTGTCCATCCACAGTTTCTATTTCTAATATATTGATGGAACATCTATGTGGATTGCCCTTTCAACTGTATATGGTAGTCTGGACAATAGCCAGTTTTTATCCACTATATATGTTTTGGTCAAATTCCTTAGAGGTATTTTGGATCTTATTTAAAACTTTGCAGTATTCTGGGATTTGATGCAACAATGTCACGTAAACAGAAACATCTGAAGGAACTAAAGATATATAAGGGACTCACTCTTTCATCTGCGCCCTCCAATGTCCAGGAAAATAAGTGCTTTCACTGAGCATATATTTCCCTGTTTTGTGCTTTATTTGCAATGAGCAGTACAATGAACAGGGTCGTCAAATATATCTCTGGTTGCACATGTGCAAGTTAGCTACTCAATCTTAAGCCTCACTTTGCCAAGTCTATCCACATTGTGACTTTCTACTATTTCATAAAAATGGCTTTGATAGACTTTATGAGCTATGCAATTTTTTGCAAATATATCTGTTGTTTAATCTAAAAAGGAATTGAATTATTTTCACATTTACATAGGAGACACCTTAAAGTAGTATTTTGATCTCCCAAACCAAATGCTTTTTTAAATAGTTATCCATTACAATGGAATTTTGAGTGACTATTAGATGTGTTCTGATAGAGACTACCATTTGTGAAAGCTTGTGTATCCTTTTTCATACTTTTATCAATGATGCCCTCAATGCCAATATAAATTATTCTCACAAAGAGTTTGCAGAGATAGAGATGTCAATAGTTATTGTTATTCTCTAAATGGCCAATTTTTTTAGTAAAATACGACCTGAGATTTTTTCCCAAGCATTTGTCATCCTTCCCTGTTTCAGAGATCTTTATATTTTGATCACTGAACACTCAACATTTTGTTGACCATAGACCTTTTTAGTTTGATCTTGTCCATTTGTTCTTTTCATATATCATTGGTGCCATTGCTATATCCTCATGCTGCACATCACTGAATGTGGTTATGAGATCCCAAAGGTTATGATCCCAATGTTTTTAATGTAAAAGTTTCTTGTAAAAATCTTGTTAGATCTTTTCCATTTATCATTTGTCCTCCTTTCAGGTTTATCATTAAATGTCTTCAGGATGATCTGCTTGAGTTTCCTCTCCCTCAAAGCTTTCTATAAATGTCTTCTACTTTGTATTGTTTCTGCCTTTTTTATGAGGTAGTACTGCTCATTATATCCCCTATTCTCAATAAAATTTAGTATTTTATTTTTATTTACTAAACTTGTGCTGTCCATGGTGGTATATATCTCTGCTTGGCAAAAAGATCAAGTGTTTGCTGGTTTAGAAGGGTCCTAGTTTCTTTTGATCTTTTGGTGAGTGATTTCTATCTTCTGGAAGTGATGATAGTCTGTGCTGATGTCTGCTCTTTTACACATTTTCTTATTTTGAGGGGGGGCATCAACAGCTTGTTTAAATAGGTGGAGTAGTAGTTGCCTCAGTTGCATGTCACGTCTTCCATATGTGTGTGTGTGTGTGTATGTATGTATATATATATGTGTGTGTGTGTGTGTGTATGTATGTATATATATACATACACACACACACACACACACACACACACACACACATATATATATGATCTTTCTTCCATGTTGGGTGGAGACTTTGCTCTTTAATATAACAAGCTGGTTTTCTGAGCATACCAGGAATCTTATTCTGAAATTACTATCATATCAAGTTTCCTGTCTGTTAAAACAGAATCCGTTTCATCTTTAGATGTTATTTGCTGTTCACCCTGCCTAGTACCTCCTAATTCTCTTCTTAAAGAAAATATTCATAATATGTAAGGCTCTTAAATAGTTTACAAGTCATTGCCTCTTCTTGTTTCTTATTCCTCAACCTTGCTTTTGAACATCTTTTTCAGTATCTTGCCCTATATGTACTTTTGCATTGAAGTTACTCAGTATTAAAGCATGGGTTAGTTTAATTTGGGAAATGTTATCAAGTCCTTTGGAAAATTTTTCTACCTCTTCATTTTCTTCAGCAGATGCTGGTACCTAAACTGGAATTATCTCTTATGGTGATCTTTTTAGAAATGCTCATGAGAACTGAAATATGAGATGACCAAATGTCCCATGAAATGTTTTTTCTTGCCTTTAGATGTGTGATACAACCAACTGTGACAGCTCCTTTATCTTCCTCCCAAAGGAGAACCTATGTTACTTCTTTTCTTTTTGCTGCAACTTCCTTTGGTGGTCTGATTTTATTTATAACAAGGATGTCACTGTTGATTTGATTCAGCTTTTCCAGTAGTGGAGTATGTCCAATCACTTATTATTGGACAAGAAGTTGGCAGTTAAAACTACCAGAAGCTAAGTTAATGGTTATAGATAGATAAGAAACTGTCATTCTTAATATCCTTTCTCTTCGTTTCCACTATTCTAATGTTGTCAGTACACAAACAACTTTTTTTTGTATTCATCTTTTTTTTTTTTCATGTATTGTAATGTCCAAAGAACTCACCAAGTAGAAGCCAATGGATTTAGCTAGGCTGGCCCTTGGGAAGCAGAATTAGTCCATTGTTAATACTTGAACCAAAGCCTTTTCAGAATGGTAGAACCTACCAGAGGGTTTCATATGTTGGCATAGCCTTTTAAAACCCAGGATTATCTCAATGCCACAAAGAGACATTGAAGTAGGACTTTGGATGATACATATCTAAACTGAATATCAAGTTAACAAAATGCTACCTAGGAAATTTTTTTTTTTTTGGAAACCAAAATATTACTATTATTCATAATTATCAAAATACTTCTATTTAGGAGGTTGAGTTTCAGGAAAATGTCCATGAACTCCCCTTTTAGGCCACGAGTCTGATTCTACCATGTTCTCCTAATGGGATTTCTGTGTTTTCTTGACAAAGCAATCTAAAATCCACTTCTTTTTTTTAGGCAATTGGGGTTAAGTGACTTGCCCAAGGTCACACAGCTAGTGTCAAGTGTTTGGTCTGAGGTCAGATTTGAACTCAGGTCCTCCTGACTTCAGGGTGGGTGCTCTATCCAATGCACCACCTAGCTGCCCCTAAAATCTACTTCTTGACCTCTCCAGGTAAACTGCTTTTTGTGAGTTCTAATTCTAGGTGTTATATTAGATTAATATTATTAATATGAAACTGTTTTAAACTTCCAACTATTTCTTGCTCTTACTTAATCCTACTTTCTTGCTCAAGGTAGTTTTTATATTTTTGATGTTTCACTTTCAACTCATTTTTTAAAATATTGTTCTCTTGGGTTTTCAGAAATAGTATTTTTTCTTTTAAATGCTGAGGGCTTCTCCTTCCCCAACCCTTGCCTTTTAAAAAAGTATATTTTTATACTTCATATATATTATATATTTTGCACTCCCCTTCAGGGAGGCTCTTCCAGCACAGCCAAAAAACATTGTATTTGACATGGAATACAGTCTCATCTCCTGATTTGTATTAATCTCTAATAAGCCTCTTTATATTCTAATAAGCAAGGTTTCCATCTGTTAGAGGATGTTGGTTTGACTGTTTGGGTAATATAAATCCTCATAATCCTAACCCAGGGCTCTTCAAATTGTGTTGGATTGTGATGAATTGTGTTATTTTGCTTTGGATTAAGGTTGTTGGGTATTTATTTTGGAGATTATGCCTTTTGTAAGTTAGCAGGAAACATACTTGTTCAAATTCCTGATTTTGAAGGTGATGTGATGGCAAATATTTAAATGCTATATCTCTTTAAATATGTTTGCAGTCTAATGATTATATACATATGCAGAGCAAGTTAAAATTTTATAGTCATAAGATCACCGATTCAGAGACTGAAAGGACCTCACAGGCCATGTAGTCTAACCTTTTCACTTTACAGATGAGGACACTGGTTCTGTTCTCTAATAAATACATATTTTTTTACGGTACTAAGTAAATTCCACCTAATGCTTGATGTCCCAAGGTTTTTTCAAGTGCTCTAAAGTTTCAAAAAATTATTAGTTAACTAATATTTTGGAAATCCGTGGAATTTTTATATTTACATGTCCTGCCACAAAAAAAGCTATAGACTAGTGGTTAGGAGCCAGTCTCTTCTGTAGCTACTAACTAGTTGTGTAGTACTTAGGCACTCTGGGGCTCAGTTTCTTGATCTGTAAAATGAGGGGTTAGGATTGAATTATCTTAGAATTTCTTTCCAGCCCCAAAGTTTAATTATTCTATTTTTTTTTGGTGAGGCAATTGGGGTTAAGTGACTTGCCCAGAGTCACATAGTTAGTGAGTGTTAAGTGTCTTGAGGCCAGATTTGAACTTGGGTCCTCCTGACTTCAGGGCCAGTGCTCTCTATCCACTACATCACCTAGCTGTCCCAACTATTCTATTTCTAATATTCATCTATATGAATAATCCTTCTAGGCAGTGTGGTCAAGTAAACAGAGTTCATTGGAGTCAAGATATTCAGTTCAAATTCCAGCTTTGCTGCTGTTGCTGTTTTTAAGTTTTTTGGTCATGTGTAATTCTTTATGACCCCATGAACATGCCAGGTCCTTCTATCCTCCACTATCTCTCAAAGTCTCTCAAAGTTCATGTTCACTATCAATCCATCTCATTGTCTGCTGTCCATTTTTCCTTTTGTCTTCAATTTTTCACAATATAGGCTCTTTTCTGATGAGTCCCATCTTCTCATTATGTAGCCGAAGTATTTAAGCCTCAACTTCTATTTGACCTTCCAGTGAATAGTATGAGTTAATTTCTTTAAGTATTGATTGATTTGATCTCTAACGGACTGTCAAAAGTGTTCTCCAGCACCACAATTCAAAAGCCTTGATTCTGTGGTGTTCAACTTTCTTTATAGTTCAATGCTCACAGCCATACATTGCTACTGGAAAACCCAAAGCTTTGACTAAATGGAACTTGTCAAGGTAAGCTGTCCAGATTTGCCATAGATTTTCCTTTCAAGGGGCAAGCATCTTTTAATTTCATGTCTGCAGTCCCATCTGCAGTGATCTTTGAACCCAAGAATATGAAATCTGACTCTGCTTCCATTTCTTTTCCCTCTATTTGCCAGGAAGTGATGGGACCAATTGCCAAGATCTTAGGGTTTTTTGATGTTAAGCTTCAAGTCAGCTTTTATACTCTCTTCTTTCATCCTTATCTAGAGACCTCTTAATTCTTCTTCACTTTGTACCATCAGAGTGGTATAGTCTACATATCTGAGATTGTTGCTATTTCTCCCAGCAACCTTAATTCTGGCTTTTGATTTGTTCAGAGTGGCATTTTATATGATGTACTCTGCATAAAGGTAATATAAATAAGGTGACAATATGCAGCCTTGTATTCCTTTTCCAAATCTTAAACCAATTATGTTTAGTTCATGTTCAGTTCTAACTATTGCTTACTGGCCTACATACAGGCTCCTCAGGAGACAAGTAAAATGATCTGGTACTCCCATTGCTTTGATTGTGTTGTGATCCACATAGTCAAAGGCTTGGAGTAGTCAGTGAAGCAGAAGTGGATGTTGTTGTTGTTGTTGTTGTTGTTTTTCTTGAACTCCCTTGTTTTCCCCATGATCTAGACAATGTTGACAATTTGGACTCTAGTCCCTTTGCCTCTTCAAAAATCAGCCTTCACTTCTGGTAATCATCAATTTACATATTGCTGAAGCCTAGCTTGCAGAATCTTAAGCATAATCTTGCTGGCATGTGAAATGAACACAATTGTTCAGTAATTTGAACATTCTTTGGCATTGGCCTTCTTTAGTATTGGAATATAAACTGATCATTTCCAAGTCAGTGGCTACTGTTGAGTTTTCCAAATTTGCTGGCATATTGAGTGTAGCACTTTAGCAGCATTATCTTTTAGGATTTTAAATAGCTCAGCTGGAATTCTATCACCTCCACTAGTCTGATTGTTAGCAATACTTCCTTAGGCGAATTTGACTTCATTTTTCAGGATGTCTGGCCCTAGATCAGTAACTACAGCATCACGGTTATTGTGGTTGTTGGTGATGTTATGATCTTTTTCATATTGTTTTCCTGTATATTCTTGCCACCTTTATTAATCTCTTTTACTTCTGTTAAGTCCTTACTTTTGTCTTTTGCCATACTCATTCTGCATGGTTCTCTTGATATCTCTAACTTTTTAAAAATAGATCTCTTGTCTTTCTCATTCTATTGTTTTCTTCTATTTCTTTGCATTGCTCATTTAAGAAAACCTTATCTCTCCTTGATATTCTCTGAAATTCTGAATGCAGTTGGGTATCTTTCCCTTTCTCCTTTCCCTTTCCTTCTTTCCTCAGTTATTTGTAAAACCTTGTCAGCCATTTTGCTTTCTTGTTCTTCTTTTTCTTCGGAATTTTTTTTTTTTGTTACTGCTTCCTGTATAATATTGCGAACCTCTGACCATAAGTTCTTCTGGCACTCCATCAATCAGATCTAAACCCTTAAAACTATTCACACTTCCATGTCGTATTCATAAGGGCATAAGGGATGTTACTTAGGTCACATTGATTTGCTCAGATGGTTTTCCCTGCTTTCTTCAATTTAAGTCTGAGTTTTGCAATAAGAATCTCATGGTCTGAGCCATAGTCAGCTCCTGGTCTTGTTTTAACTGACTATATAGAGTTTCTCTATGTCTGGAAAGGATATAAATAAATCTGATTTTGATATTAACCATCTGGTGACATATACGTGCAGAGTGTTTGATTTGACCAGTGAGTTATCTTGGCAAAACTTGACTGGTCTCTGCTCTCCTTAATTTTGTACTCCAAGGCCAAACTTGCCTGTTATTCCAATTATCTTTTGATCTCCTCCTTTAGCATTCCAATCCCCTATGATAAAAGTGACATCTGGTTTTTTTTGGTGTTATTTCTAGAAAATACTGTAGGTTTTCATAGAACTGATCAGCTTCGGTCTCTTTGGTATCAATGGTTGGAGCACAGATTTGTATTCTTGTGATGTTGAATAGTTTGCCTTGGATTTGAACAAACACTTAGCATCTATGTGATCTTAGGAAATTCACATTTCTCTTTTCCTCAGTTTCCTAGGAGATTGCAACATATAAGAATAGCTTGTCCTCTATACCATATCCTTCCCCCCCAGTTGAATTTGCCCTGGGAAGCAGAATTTCCAGTTATAGCACAGACCATTACCCCATATGCAATCTCATCTCTGGCTATTCAATTTTTCTGGAAAAATAAAATCAAATTAGAATTAGGTCCCTACCCTATTATGTTATTCCTCCTCTCACCTTCAACTAGCCACCGTGACGTCCTCCTCCCCCCATTGGTCCTTGGTACTCTGTACCTGAATAACCAAGTAGAACCATTCAGTTCAGTTCAAACTAATTTGGTGACTAGCTTCTCAATAATAATTAACAATAGCCATAGATCAGTGCTGGAATTGGTGGAATCCCATTGGTGGAATCTACCCCATGCAGTCCACGGCTTTTGCCTTACTAGATAATAAGGATCAATGTTGAGTCATGATGATAATTAAAACACTCCATCCTTCCTTCACCTCCTCCATTCCTCCTTTTAGCAATGTAGGACTCCATTGTCAATCTCACCATATCTTACCAACTATATCAAACGTTTAAGGTCAGGTACATTCTGTTCCCAAATGCAGGGTCAAGATCTGAAGAGAATTAATCAATAAGGCTAATGATAATAATAATAATAATGATATGAACAATCACTAAGCAATGATAAACATTGACAGGTGCAGGTCTCTAGGTCCCCACCAGTGGGAACGCACTTTGGTCTCTCATAACAACAATGACAGTCTACATGGGTCAGTTAACAAGCATTTTTTAATTTTTACTATGTGCCAGACACTATGCTAAGTGCTGGAGATACAAAGAAAGGCAAAACACAGACTCTAAATGAGGGAGGGGAGATAATGTGCACATAACTAGATACCTAGAAGATATATACTATGGAAATGAAAGATAATCTCAGAAAAAAGGCACTGGCAAAGTGGAGGGGTGGTGCAGCAGGAAAGACCTCATGAGAAGGCAGCATTTGAGCTGAGTCTTGAAGGAAGTCAGGGAAACTAAAAGGTAGAATGAGAAAGCAGAGCATTCCGGGTATGGGGACAGCCAACGAAAGGCACAGAGTCAGAATAAGGAGATTTTTATGCAAGAAACAGTGAAAAAGTCAGTGTTGCTTAATGTTGAAGTATGTGGAGAGAGGAAGGGTGTAAGAAGAATAGAAAAGTAGTAAGGTGCTAGGTTGTTACTCTAAAAGGGCTAAACAATAAATTTTGTATTTGATCCTGGAAGTAATAAGGAGCTACTAGAGCTTATTGATGAGGTGTGTGGGTGAGGAACCTGTGGCCTCGAGGCTACATGTGAACTTCTTGGTCCTTGGGTGTGGCCTTTTGACTGAGTCCAAATTTTGCAGAACAAATTCTTTTATTAAGGGGATTTGTTCTGTGAAGTTTGGATTCAGTCAAAGGGCTGCCCTTGAAGACCTAGAGGGCCACATGTGAACTCGAGGCTGCAGGTTCCGTGCCCCTGGTAGGGGGGTTATATGATTGGACATGAACTTTAAAAGAACATTTTGTAGGAGAATAAAGTATCTATTAGGTATGGCGAACTACACCTCTTTCTCAATACTGGTTTATACAGGAGCCAAAAAAAAAATGGACCTTAATGCGTTTAGCCTATGACTATGACAAAGGGCTATATGTATGAGCATTACATCACTAATGCTACATGGCTTAGTTAGCTCCTAAGAGTCTGAGTACTGCGCATAATGAACAAAAATATCTAAGACTTATGTCCATTTATTTATCTCTAAGCCTAAGCCATTTGACAATTTACCCTTAATGCCTTTTAACGATTTTAAAGAATGCACTGTTCCATATTTAATGAATATAGCTACATGCTTCACAGTATTGTACCCACTTAACAGGGTTATTGTGAGGATCAAAAGAGTTAATATATGTGTGTATATATATATATATACATATATATATATATATATATATATATAATATATACAAAACAATTTACAAATTATGAAGTGCTACATAACTGTCTGTTCTTCTTCTTTATTCGGAGGTTTTAATATTTATAATTGCTCTGAGGTCTTCAGATGTGTGACCCATGTGTCTGAAGCTCTTATACACTTTTAAAGCTCCCAGGTGCAATTTGGGGATTTTGCACTTCTCTCTCTTGTTGCCCTAACCCAGCCTGAAAATGTCACTATTTGACATCATGCATTAGGTATCACTAAATCTCGCTGCAAGCATGTGGTTCACAAAACTCAAATAATAAGCAGGTTTATTTATAGGTCGTTAAAAATGGAGCTTACAATGGAGCTCATGGAAAACAGTACCTAGGAATAACCCTCTCCAGTGTGTGTATCACCTCAGACTCTTACTTCAGTAGCGATCCCGGAAGGCAGAGTCTGACTTTTGGTAGAACTTTTCTAAGGCCAAGTACGAATCAAATTTTGAATTTCGTTAAGGTGTTTAAAATGTAATGAGTTAAGTTTAAAAAATCCCACCAAATATTATTTACTTTACACGGAGCACTATCCCTTCCCCAACTGTAATAGTTAAATAAACTATTATAAAATTAACAGCACACACACACACACACACACACACACACACACACACACACATACACATACACACACACACACGCACACGTTTATACTTCTGTTTGGTTTGAAATATTATCCTGGATACTAATTCAAGCATTTCAAATAATGATGGATCATATCTTTGAGATCTGTCTTATTCATTATTAAAAGAAAGTCCTCCTTAATTTCATATTAGTTTCTTAAAAAAAATTAAGTTACTTAGGTCACTCAGACTTGACACTTTAAAATCTGGATCCATTATTTTCTTCAAAAACTGGCGTCCCTCACTCAAGTTTCCCATTATTGTGAAATTATATCAATATCTTCCCCCTCATCCAGGTCCATAATTTGAGAAATATTGTTTTATACTCTCAATCTTCCAGCATCTACCATATCTCTCATATTCCCATGTTCCCATCCAATCCCCTATTAATTAGAATTAGCTCAATCATTTCAACCATTAATACTTCAACATTCTGATATTTTGTCTCCCTGACTATAGCTTCTACCAATTCCCATCCATTGCATTAGTTTCAAAACAATCTTCTAAAACAGTTGTCATTGTCATGCCAATGTTCTATCACTGGATAGTTTTGAGAAAAGAGCTTTATAAATCCTAACGCTAAATAAATGAGTCACAAAATTCTAGAACAATAGAACTAAAAGGTATCTTAAAGATGTAATATTCAAACATGTTCTTTAAAAGTTGAGGAAAGTAAAAAAAAGTGGAGAAAATTGAGGTACAAGAAGGTTAATGACTAATCGAAAGCAACAGTTAATGACAAAAAAAAAGTTGAACTAGAATTCAGGTCTCTTGACCCCTAATCCAATGCTTTTTATGCTGAACCATAACGTACGTCTTTTTTGATTCTGCACAAAATTGTCCCTATGTGATATTTACTAAATGTAATGTATTTTACTATTTTATGTCCCTTAGCCCTTCTATGTGGAGGGCAGAGAAAATTGAGAGCTGACAATGAGGAACCTCAAGAAAGAGTGATCTTCATGGTTGGATAGTGATGATGAGCCTCCAAGACAGCTACAGTGAATGGAAGAAGCTGAGTGAGTGGCGGAGAGTTCCTTAGCCAACCAGCAGAAGCAGGATTCGGGATGATATAGGATGAACTTGGGCAAAGTGTTGTAGAGTGTAGGACTGGGACCTGAGGATTCAGGTGCAGACCGGGTGAGGGAAACTGGGTAGTATGGGAGGAAGCTATGTCTCCAGATGCGATAGGGGAGGGAAGAGATCCAGATACTGGTCTTCTGTGAGATTTGGATACTGCTTTCCTGAATTCTTCAACTTTACTCATATTACAAGCACTCAGCTATCAGTGTTGTGAGATTTTGTTGTTGCTGTCATTTGTTTGTTTCCAGAGACTCTCTTCAGAGAAGAAAGAAGGAACAGCACTCAATTAAAGGTGGATCATAACTGTTGCATTGCTAATTGGCCAAGGACATTACTCCTACTCTGTTCTTTGCATGACTTTAAACAAGGTTTTACTGTATTAATGTCTTGGTAGCCTCAGGTAACTTACAGGGGTCTGGAGCCATGAGAAACATAAACCAGAGTCTGATGTGGCAGGGAGACTTTTCAAAGAGGGACAAAATGAGCTACAGTGTTTATTAAAGGGCTATTATTTGAGGAGCCTTCCAAATTTAATCTGGTTAGGAATATGAGGAATTCAAAGAAACATGAAAATACTTGTATGAATTGATGCAGAACAAAGAAAGCTGAAGCAGGAACACAATATCCAGAATAACCAAAATAATGTAAATTAAAACAGTAATTTCATGTTAAATGTACAATGTACAATCTTGGTCCTAGAAGTCAGAGCATGAAACATATTTCTTTCATCTTGATAGAGAGTTGGATCACTAGGGCTCATATGCTGTCGAATGTCATTTTTGCTTAACTGTTTTTATTTGCTAAAGGCGAGGGATAGTGTAATGGGAAATGGTTATGGTATAAATAACAAAAAAAAATCAGCAAAACTTGAAAAAAATTGGACCCAGTCTGTGTTGGTCCAAGTCTTCATTAATGTTTCATGGGTTGCATATTTTATACCCCAAAAGAAAACTTTGCAATTGGCCGCTTCCCAGGAACACTTGAGGTTTCCTTCTTGAAAAATTGTGAAAACCAGAGAGGCTTAGCCGACATGGAGATTGGTATCATCTTCTTTTGGTTAATCTGTCTGATTAATGTTCTTTCTTAAATGTCACAACTTGACCCAGATACAATGCTCCACATGAGGTCTAGCTAGGGCAAAGGACTAGGGGACTATTGTCTCCTTCATTTGAGAAAGTAATGATATCATATGGGTGAACTGGAATCAAGGCTCCTCCCTTATTGATTACTATCCCAAGAAGATCTATTTGGCATCATTGGCAGTTACCAACCAATCCCAGGTCCCAGCATGAAATATTTTCCATGTATTTCTCTAATTCCCTTTTCTAGACTGAGTCCTTTGAGGACTCCATCTCTATTATTCCTCATACATTAAGTCTAACACTGGATCAAATGACTTGACCAAGCTCATGCAGATATAAGTGACAGAGCTAAGATTCACACTGTGTTCTGATTTAAATCTGTTGCTCTTTCCATTATACCACATAGGCATAAATAAAGAACAAGCAGATTTCTATGGGAGTGCAGAGAAAAAAGATATTGCTATGGTCTGTGCTGATCAGGGGAGGATTCCTGGAGGAGTTAGCATTTGCACTGAACCTTAAAGGATGGGGTAGATTTCAACTAACTACTGAGGTTGGAATGCTAGAAGATGTGAATGCATCTTAACTCAGGGACTGAAAAGGATAGAAATATACCTTTATCTCTATTTCTCTGTATGTGATTGAAGATAAAAATATGTGAAACTGGACTATGATGAATATGTGATGAGTTGAGCTTCACTTCCCAGCTCTACAGACTACTAAGATTGCCAGGGAATTTATTACTCACTTTAATCACACCCAGAGAATGAATTGGCAGCACTATTAGCCTGATAAGCCACCACACAGATTTGATTTATGTATTCTTGTGACTGATGAACAAATACTTTTGTTATGTATTGGTAATTGGTTTGGGCAGCCTCTGAGAATGCAGTGACCCTGAGGGCTACGGGTCCTACTTTTGAGCCTAGATGACCTTATCAGAGCAGGGCATCATTAGGGTCAAACTGCCTAGGAAGCCCAAAGGGAAAAGTTGTACAGAGGCCAGAGGTGGGGAACAGCTCACATTTAATTTACATATGGTGATTTACAGCATACTGAATCTTTTCTTCAAAGAGATCTCTGACGTAGGTAGTCCAAGTATCCCTATTTTATGGATAAGGACACTGAATTGAAGGCATTTCAAGTGATGTACCCAAAGCTGCATGGTGGAGTCAGAAAGAGCTCACAGCTCACCTGCTTTGAAGTTCAGGGCTCTTTGTCATACAGCCTGATTATTCTCATGGACTTAGTATACTGCTCACTGCCTAGTCTGATACTTCTTGTTGCCTTACATGATAGTATTTCCCTGTGCTGGACATTGTTATGGGGAAGACTGAAGGAAAAAGAGACAGTAACCTGCCCACAGGAAGTCACAGAGTATATAGAGGAATAAGATATATACAAGAAACTCTAAGAAAGCAAAGTAGGATAGGAACAAATCGAATGCTCAATCAAGTACAATCATGTACCCCAATATGTGATTCAGACAAAAAGTAATGTAAGAGGTCAGGAAGGAGAGTCCTCAGGTTGCAAATGATATCCTCCATTATCCATTTTCTCTCCTTAATGTTCTTCCTCTCCCTATTTATGGTACTCACTCCATTCCTCCTTCTTCAAAACATAACCCAGATCTTCCTCATTCAAAACAAAACTTTTGTTAGATTCCACTGTCCTCTCAAGCAGTTGTCCTACACTTTTCATCAGTTTTCCCAGCCCAACTCCTAGAAATGGCTGTTTCCACTGCTGGCCTCTATTTCCTGTCCTCACACTCCTCAATCATTTGCAATTTGTCTTCTGACTTTATCACTCAACTGAAACTGCTCTCTACAAAGTTACTAGAAATCTGTCAATGTCAAAGCTGATGATTGGTAAAATCAGTTCTTATTCTTCTTGATTTATCTGCTTTATTTACAATTGTCGACCACCTCTTTCTCCTAGATACTTCCCCATACTCTTTCCCCATTCATGACTCTTCTCTCCTAGTTCTCTTTCTACTTGTTTATTGCTCCTTTTCAGTCTGCTTTGCTGGCTCATCACCTATATCAGACTTAATAATGTTGTCTAAGGTTCATTCTATCTTGGACCTTCCCTTTTCTCTCTCTCTGCTCTCCTTCTTGGTGACCTCATCAGTTCCAATGGGATTATTTATCATCTCTATACAGATGACTACAAATCTATATATCTAGTTTTCCTGAGCTTCACCGTAACATCACCAATTGCCTCTTGAGCATTTCAAATTGTATGTCTCAGAGACATCTCAAACTCAATAGGACTAAAACAGAATTTGTTATCTTTTCCCCTAAACCTACTCATCTTTCTAACTACCATCTACCACCATTCCTCTCCTCTCTCAGTGTTATCCTCAACTCCAGTGTTATCCTTAACTCTTCATTCTCCCTCAAATCATGTATCCAATCAGTTACCCAATCTTACTATTTCTTCCAATCGCATCAGACCTCTTAGCTCTAATCATATATCTACCACCTTAGTTCAAACCCTCAACATTCCTCAGATTATTGAATTGGCTTCACAACTGGTGTCCTTGCCTCAAGATTCTTGCCACCCTATTCTGTTCTCCACATTGCTGCCAAAATGACTTTCCTCGAGTGAAAATCTGACCACCTCATTCCCCTGCTCAATAAATCCAAGTGGTTTCTTCTTTTGCCTAGATTGTAAGTTCCTTAAGAAGAAGGACCGTCTTTTGTCTCTTTTTATATCACTTAGCACAGTATCTGGCATGGAGCAGTTGCTTAATAAATGTTTATTAATTGATTGAAATATAAACTCTCTTGTTTAGCTTTTAAAGTCCTGCACAACCTTACCCTCAACATGTCTTTCCAACTCCATTATTTATTATTTTTCCTCCAGCACTCTGAAATCTAGGCAACCTCGCATTCTCTCTGTGCCTCACACAAGAAAGTTCATCTCCCCTCGGTGCCTTTCCATGAACTGTTCCTTATGCCTGGAATGTGCTCACTTTTTATCCCCTCCTCTTTATAGAATCCCTCTGTTCTTTCAAGCTCAAGCACCATTTTTCAGAGGTCAATTAATTTGCTTTTTTAAATACCAAGTAACTATATTTCAATGTTTTCTTTTCAATTCCATATTTTTAAGCATTTAGAAACATTATTCTAAGAAGAGGTTCATAGGCTTAACAGACTACCAAAGGGGTCCATGACACATTAAAAGGTTTACATTAAACTCTTCCTGATTCTTGCCTTAAAAGAGCTGGTACCCTTTCACCCATACTCACTTATATTTAACTACTTTGCATTTATTTATATCAATGTATTTATATTTATTCTGCATATGGTTATATATGTACTTGTATCTCCCATTACTGTGTAATCTCATTGAGAGTAGGAATCATTTTATTTTGGTACTTGTAACTTTAGTGGCAATACAATGCCTGACACGTAGTAACTGTTTAATAAATAACTCTGATTGACTGATTACTAGATAGTCAGGTAAGTCTTATGCTTAAGCTGAGTCTTGAAAAACTAACATTTGCTTGTGGAGAGAGAGTGCTAAAAGTAGAAGGAGCAATATGCACATGGACATGGTGAGAACCTAACCTGGCTTAAATAGATCAGAGAATAAGGGACAGAGGAGAACTCAGCATTATCTTAGCAGAAGAAAAGGAGCAGGAGCCAAGGCAAGTTTGTAAAATGATTAGTAGAGAGAGATCTTTTAGCCCTTTCTTCCCACATAGGGGTGGTGAGATGGGTCAGGCAGGGCCTAAAGGTACAATGGCAGAACCTCTGATCCTTCACAAACTGGTGACCTTAGCAGGCATGGCTGAACAGGGACTGGAGGCTTCTCACATGTAATTAAAGCTTCACTAAGTGAGGGAGGAAGGGGTCACCTTCAATTGTCACTAGCCCAGCTTGGTAGATCCTGCTTAACTGGAAAGGCTGAAGACTCAGAATATGCTTGACCTCACTAGGTATCTTCCTTAAGAAACAGAGATTTCAGCATTCTTGCACTGTCAACAACTCTGTCTTCAAGTAGAACACTCTCATCTCTTAGTAATATTACCTAGAGCTGGCCAAGAAGCAGTGGGAGTTATAGGGGGGCCACGCAGAAGGGCTGATTCAATTGTTTTAATTCAATAAGCACTTACTAAGTAACTGGAGCTGGGGATACAAAAGTGAGATAGTTCTTGGCCCTCAAGGAATCTAAATTCTACTTAGAGCTGGCCCGGCCTTCAGGCTCTTTCTGTGGTATGATCTGCAGATGGTTCTTGAGGACTGGTGGAAGAACTGGGGAGTGGATTGTCACTCTTTTGTACCTCCTGGAGTTTGTTGCATTCCATTCCCAGATGTCCTCATGTTTAGCACCTCTTTTGTGTTCCTGCGGTTATGCTGTAATCAGATGGAAATATATACAGAGATTCGTTCATTCATTCATTCATTCATCAGTCAGTTGTCATATGTGTTTACTGACTAAGGAGGAGACATTAGCTTTTTCCTTGGGAGGCCACAATCTGACTGGAGGGTTAAAGCTTACACAGCCTAAAAATGATGAAGTTTCAAATCCCTAATTTTACTGAGGAGGAAACTATAACCACTTTGAGAAGAGGATATCTTTAGGTTACAGTTTTCTCCTCAGTAAAATTATGAATTTGAACTAGATGAACTTTAAGGTAATGTGATCCTAATTTTTAAGAAAGGGGAAAGAGGATAGATTCTTCAAATTTCAGACTGGTGAACTTGAATTGAATTACTGGGGAAAAAAATTAATATGTAAGGGAACTAAGGATATTTAGCCAGGATTAGGCAAGACTTGAAGGGAGAGATGAGGATAATAGCTTTGTTCAGGAATTGGGGGAGTTGTTATGTGGAAGAGGATTAGAATTTTTCTATTTTATTGTACTATGTTGTGGAAATGCTTGTTTTATTCCATAAATTAAAAATTAAATAAAAATTAAAAAAGAAAAAGAATTATTCTACTTGTTCCCAGAAAAGAGAAGTAGCAACATGTCTTTCCAACTCCAGCCAGATTTTGCTTTAATCATTCAGTCAACCAAAATAAGGGGGAAAAAACAAACAAACTTCCTAACAACAAAAATGGTTTGAAATATGGGATGCATTGTATTGGAAGTTCTTGTACTTTAAGTAGAATCTAAATAATCACTTGCCTGGATTCTTGTTCACACATGAATTTGACCAGATGGCACCCAAGTTTCTTAGAGATTCTTTATTATTTCCAATGTGGTGCCAGAGCTCTTCTGACAGTAACCATATCTCCCCACACTTTTTTTTTTTACTTGCCCTAGTATTGCTCTCAAGACATGCAATTATTTATTCATTAATAAAGGTGGGAGATATTTAAGCTAAATTCATTTATTCATCTGACCTGTTCTTCATTTGCTTATTCATTCAATACATATTTATTGAGTCTTTGCAAGTGTTAAGAGGTTTTGCTAACAGCCTTGGGAGTCAGTTTGGTATAACAGATAGAAGAATCAGGAAGCCCTGAATTTGAATTCTTCTAAATATACTTCCTAGTTGGGTGTGTATAGAAGTATGAGTAAGTCATTTAACTCTCTGAGTAACAGTTTACTTATCTCTTAAAAGAGGATAAAAATAGCCATTTTTAAGCTGTATTTTATATCTGATGGAGTTTCTGTGAGGCTCAGAAGAGATAATGTATATAACTACATAAATGTCATTTATTGCCAGTCTCCCCTTCCCTTAACCTCTCCCTTAACCCTACCCCGAGGCATAGTCAGTGCTTTGCAGGTAGTAGGCACTTAATAAATGAGTTTTACATTCATTTGTATTGCTACAAAAATGAGTAAGACAGGTTCCCTGCTTCCAAGGAGCTTATGATTGAATTTTATTGGAGGACACTGCCTTACAGCAGCCTGTTTCTTTTTTCTGATGGACTGGAAGGCTTTTCTCACCCCTACCTCCCACCCCACCTCACTGGATTGCCCTGACTATACCATTCTGTAGCCAGTCACTCTCAATCCATAGCCAAGCAAAAAGTAATCAATAGTTTTGTCCTTAAGAGAACTTGAGTTTTGTTTAATGTCCGATATTCACATCAGGAACAGTGTCCCTAAAATTAGATCATGATGAGTGATGCGGGAGGCCTATCTTGTTCATGATGTTCACTGAAAACAGACCAGCTTGAGAGGAAAGCATGTGATCAGTTGCTCCTTATCTCTGCATAGAGTCTGCAAAGTTTGGGAGGGTCATGGCATCCTTTCTGGAACACTGTTCCAATAATTCATGTCTTCCTCTCTGGCTTTAGCTAAAGAGCTGTCTTCGAGCCTGAGAAATTTTTTTTTTTAATGCTGCAATGAAACAGAACACACAACTAAGGAAATTAAAGAAATGAAAGTGAGCTGCTACCACAAATGTTCCTTAGCCTGTGTCTATAAATAGGTACCTGATGTTCTTAGGCAGTGAGCATATAATTGCCTCTTTATGTTGGTGGTAACGAGCATTCAAACAGAAGTGAGGCATTCTAAACACACTTAAGAGGGAGAAACTATAATTTTTCTCCCCCCTTTGGGGACTCATTTAAGCCACTATTAAGAAAAGTAACTCACAACTTTTCTTGAAATGCCTTAAACTAGTGAAAATAAAGGATCAGGGAAGCTGATACCAGACTAACTTGGGCAGTTCCTTTTTTTTCATGTTTATCTCTTCAATATTTCAAGAAGAAAGTCAAAAGAGATAATCTTCCCTCCCCCTCCCATAATCTCTTTCCTTTTAGTACTTTACGTTTTCTGCTTTGAAATAGCAAGTGTCCCATTAAAGTCCCTTCTCTAATGCCTTATCACATTTTGGAGATAAGCCTGGGTTCTTGAAGGCCATGGCCAGTGAAATACAAGCTCTGGCCATTCAAAGATGGACAGCCTTTGGGTATGGGTCAGGTGACAAACTGTACATCTATTGTTTAAGTGCTAGCCTACTAAAACTTGAGCAGATTCATCATCCATCCTAATAAAACCACAAATCCTTGAAGTATTGAAGAAACAACAACCATTGTTGACAGCAGTGTATTGTGGAGGCAAAAAGTGCTTTATCATTATCTCCTTTCAGGGCAGATAATGTCAGTGAATAACAACATTCATATAGCACTTTAAGGCTTATATACTCATTTGATCCTCACAACAACCCTGTGAGGTAGACGCTATCTTCATTTCTATAGATGAGTAAAGTGGGGGCAGCTAGGTGGCATAGTGGATAGAGCACCAGTCCTGGATTCAGGAGGACCTGAGTTCAAATCTAGCCTCATGCAGATAACACTTACTAGCTGTGTGACCCTGTCCAAGTCACTTAACCCCATTGCCTAGCCTAAATAAATAAATAGATAAGTAAATTGAGGCATAGAGAGGTTAACTGACTTTCCCAGGATCACACAGCTAAGTGAAGGTCCAAGGCAGGATATGGACTCTGATCTTTTTGACTCCAGGTCTTACACAAGATAAAAGGTAAAAGTGGTATATTTTCAGCTTATCATGACTAGGATATGGCTTAGTTTCCTCTCATTTTCCTCATCTCCTTCTCTCTTCTAGTTCATTTGGGCTGGAAATACTAGGCTGTGGCTACCCCCAAGGTATCCACAACATTGTGAGGTTGTAAGTAGACAACTTATCAAGGTACAAAGCTTCCTTGTCCTTTTTTCCCTATACCAAAGGCTCTTTAACCCTGCAATCTAAAATGTAAAGGAAAGAAATATTATATGTAAATAACACCTTTTCAACCTATTAAAATCAGCTTCCTTAACTTTCCCTCTTTTAATATCTTACAAATACTCAGGAAGCCTTTTAAAGTAGGCCTTTAGGGACAGCTAGGTTGCCCAGTGGATAGAGCACTGGCCCTGAAGTCAGGAGGACTTGACCCGATTTGAAATCCAGCCTCAGACCAAACACTTGACACTTGCTAGCTATGTGACCCTGGACAAGTCACTTAACCCCAATTGCCTTAAAAAAAAAAAGTAGGCCTTTACTCTAAGTAGCTGTTTTCAGAAAAAGAGGAAATTGATAAAGAAAAAGTGAAATTTTGGGAGATCTATATTGCCACTTACCCATACGTAAATGACCGAATTACTGATTGCAGGCAAAGGTAGGGTGACATAGATCAGTGAAAGATTTTTAGAGTGACACAGATCAACAATAATTATTTCAGCTGACAGTTATGTAGGATGTCCCAAAAGTCTTGGTTTTAAAACTGCACTAAGATTTTTGGGACACACTTTATAGTATTTTAGAATTTACAAAATACTTTAAATAATCTCATTTGATTCTCACAGGAACTTTGTGAGGTAAACAAGACAAGTATTTTTATCCTCATTTCACAGATGAGGAAACTAAGGATTAGGGATACTATCTTGCCCACAGCCATACAGCTAATAAGGATGGGAGACAGATGCAAATCCAGATGTCTTCTTGATTCTAGGTTTAGTATTCTTGTAACTATTCTAAACTGTCTAAATATATATGTGCTTACAAAATTCTTTTATTTTCCCAATTGTTTTGGAGAGGATATTTGAGATAAAACAGGGAAAAATGACACGCATGAACAAATATTTTATATCTACAGCCTAAAAATGAAATATATCTCAAGGTTTGTTACAATTGGCAGGATTATATATATATATATACACACACACACACACACACACACACACACACACACACATATATATATATATATATATACACATAGTTAAAGAGGAACTAAAATCAAAGTAGATGCTTTTAAAAAAAAACTGATTTCAAGGGGCACCTAAGTGGCTCTGTGGATAGAGCACTCACCTTGAAGTCAGGAGGACCTAAATTTAATTCTGACCTCAGAAACTTACTAACTGTGTAACCTTGTGCAAGTCACTTAACCCCAGTTGCCTTCCCCCCTACCAAAAAAAAAAGAAAAAAAATGATTTCCAAAGTATAGCCTGTACTCTGTCAATAGTCCATCTAATAAAAGTGATTTTAGTCCATTTCCAATTGAGATAAAAATAATCTATTACAATGATATGGTCAATGAAAACTGTGGATAGAGACTATTTATATGTCAATGTGTAATGATGGATTGGAAACTAATCAGCTTATTTTCTAGTGTGGAGAAGTCAGAGAATTGTATAATGTTAATATGTAGGGCAAGCCTTAACACAGTGGTTCATCATTATAAAACACTACATTTTCTTTCCCATTTTATCCTTTAAGCAACCTTAATATTAAGAACTATATTTTTAAAGATGAAGAAACTGAAGCTCAGAGCCATTAAATGATTTTTCCCTAAGGCACAGCTAATAAACAGTAGAATAGAGAATCAAACCCACATGTTCTAATTCAAAGGACAGTGCTCTTACTTTTATGCTGCCTCTATAAAAGTTGGGAAGAGAATTATGAAAAATGAGACCTATTACCATTATCAGTGTTTGTTCCATGAAAAAATGTTAAAAGAAATTTGTTGAAAGATATTATTTTCAGATGATTGGGGCCATAGCAAGGTTGGAAATTGGGGGCTACTGTAAACCTCCAAACCTACATCATAGTGATAGGTATATATGTGGGGAAGCAGGGGAGGTGGCTTCAAAGTTGGCTTCTTAGCTTTGTCCTTTAGTAGAGAAGAGGTCTGCTCTAACTTGTTTCCCCATTTTTTATTGCTTCTCAGAGGTTCTGGAACAGTGACTGGTGAAGATGAAGGTACTGTCACCTGTGCTTCCATATTTATGTTTTGGGAACTTTTTAAAAAAAATTATTTTATTCTAAATGTAAGAAATAAAACAAACATTTCCATAACATAATAGAATAGAAAAAAAAATGATTGGACGTGAAACTACAAATCTATTATGTACAACTTGCTATTCCTTTTAAATTTATAATAAAGTTACTATGCAACTTTTCCCCCCTTTTTTTCTTCCCTCTTTGATCTTTGAGCATCTCAATTGGTTGATGGGGTAAAGGCGAAAGAAAATAAAGGAAGAAGGGAGCCTGACTTGCTGGAAACATTCCCACAGCCCAGAAGCTCATCATACAGCTGGCCATTAGATTCAAAATAGCCCTCTTAGGAAAACAACAACAACAAAAATTGAAGGTTCCATTAAGTTTGTTCGCAGCATGAATTTTGTGCTCAGTTTTAAGCAAGCTCAGTTGTTTATGCTTTCTTTTTCCACATTTTCAAGAGCTGAGCTAGACATCTTTCTTGTTCATGTAATGTCTCAGTGAAATTTTAGCTCAGGGCAGTAGAATAGTCAGGAATGTGCTGATAAATGTTTAACAACCAGCTCTCTAGGAGAGGGGATGTGCTCACCACATGCTTTTTAAGTTTAATCTGCATTATTAACACTTTCTAAGTCTAGACAATCACAACAAAACAATACATCAAGACCTGATTGTAGCATTTGCAGATTTCCAAGTTATAAATGTTCACACTGACAATTGAACTACATTCTCTCTAAGCTTGAGATGACTCTAGTACATCCCTGAGAGCAGTCTAGGACTGTTGAACTAGACACTGCAACAGGATTTCTAGAACTGCTAGATTATATCAGACATAGGTGCATCATAAGCAATCATAGTCAGTGTGGAATAGGAGAAAGAATGATGCATGGAATTAGGAGATCTGAGTTCAAATCTTGGCTTTGGCACTTATATGACAAATGGCATCTCATTTCCTTTCTCTGAGTCTCAATTTCTTTATCTGTAAAATGGGGAAAATACATGTACTCTCTGTCTCACATGGGTTGTCATGAAGAAAGTGTTTTGTCATATTTAAAGGTATTCTAGACATGTGGGCTATTATTTGTGCTGTCGACAGAATGATCTTTTGACTTGTCCATTCTGTTTCATATTTTATCTCACCACTTCAATTTTAAGCCTCTTGGGGTCAGGGTATGTGTTTCAAACATCTTTTTTTTTTTTAAATTTTTTTTTTTAATTCCTCACAGCACTCATCACAGTAGAAGCTCAGTAATTCCTTAGTGACAGAGTTGGACTCTGCTATGGGTATTGAATGTGTCAGACTAGCCAGGGAAACCACCTCCCAAGTGATTGACTTGAGTTGACTGAGGAAAAGGGAAAAAGGGAACAGTTCTGGGAAGTACCAAGAAAAAGAAGGAACTTGAACCATGTTCAGCAGAGTGTAAAGAAGAAGTGATAAGGAAAGTGGAAAAGTTCTTCAAGTCATACCATCGTGAGTAAAAGGGAAATGTGTATTACCATCGGCTCTACAAATGAGCAAGGCGAAGGGCAAAGGGATTCTGGGGATCACTGGCAAAAGATTACAATGAGCAGAATTCCATCTCTCCCTTCCTCTTAAGTCCCAACGCCATTACCCAAGTTTAGGTTTTTATTATACTTCTCTTGGTGTCTACTAGCTTCATATGTGGTCTCCCAAACTCCAGTTATTTCAGTTATTATTCTGTTCTTTCGGGTCCATCCTTCAAAAATCTGACAAAATAATTTTCCTACTGCATTGGTCTACCCACATCACTTCCCTGCTCAACAACTTTCTATGGCTCATTGTTGCCACTAGGATAAACTGCAGGCACTGTAGATAGCTTGGCATTCAAAGCACTTCAGACTAGCTTCATTTTATCTTTCTAGTCTTATGTCATGCTATTCCCTTTCAAGCGCTCTGTCAGACTAAGAGCTGTTCCTTGATCTTGTACTCTCCTGAATCTGTACATTCATGCAGGTCAACTGATACTTAGAATGTAACCCTTTTTCTCCTTCAAAGCTTAGTTCACGTGCCACTTTCTCCATGAAGCCTTTTCTGATTTCCCAGCTGAAAGCAATCCCTCTCAACTCAAGTTTTGCTAGAGCACCTTGTTTAAATCCTTTGTTCCTATTACATTGCACATTGAAGCTAACTAACTATAGTTGTTGTTGCTGAGTTGTTTCAGTGATATCTGACTCTTTGTGACCCTATCTGGGGTTTTCTTGGCAAAGATACAGGAGTGGTCATTTCCTTCTCTAGCTCATTTTACAGATGAGGAAACTGAGGTAAACATGGTTAAGTGACTTGCCCAGGGTCACACTGCTAGTAAGTGTCTGAGGGAGGATTTCCTCACTCCAGGACTAGTGCCCTGTCTACTGCTCCACCCAGCTGCCATAGCTATGGTATCACATGTCTAATATCTTAGCTATAATCAAAGCTGGTGGATCTCTTGAGCTTGGGAGTTCTGAGTTTCAGTGGATTGAGTGTCCACACTAAATCAGCATTGGCATGGTGAGGACTGGGGAGTAGGGCCTATTAGATTGCCTAAGGAGGATCAAACTGGCCTGGGTTTGAGATGGAGCATGTCAAAGCTGTAGTATTGGTCAGAGTGTGATTGGCTCCATGAATAATCCCTGTACTTCTAGCCTGGGTGAGATAGGGATATTGACCCAGTTTAACACAAACAAACAAACAAAAAGCATTGTATCCCGAAGCATATTTGTATACACGTGTACCTACCCTTCTTAGATTAAAAGCTTTTTGAATCCAGGACAAAACTGTGTCATTGTTGTTGCTCTTGGTACCCCTAGAACCTAGTTCAATATCTAGCATATACTAGGAACTTAATTAAAAACCAAAACCAAAACATTTTTTGTTATTTTGAACTTAATAAAGACTTGCAAATATGTATATTTCTACATAAAAATACTTCCATGTACTACTTGAAAGAGTATATAAAACCATGAATCTCTATTATATATCTTGTTTTTTCAGTATATAATACCTTCAGTAAATTAGTAATGAAGCTATTCCTCTTATCTATATTTCCCTCAGAACCTCTTTCTAGTCTCTTCTGCACACTTTAAAAAATGCTCAAAAAATGCTCCGTTGATGTTTTTATTATTCTATTTTTATCACTATCACTTCCCCTCTCTCTGAATTCTCACCACCATCTCCCCCAAAAAGCTCTTTCTCTGTTAACAATAAGTTTAGTCAAGCAAAATAAAACCACACATTGGATAGGTATTTAATAACTACTTGTTGAACTGAATTGAATTATTTGACAGACAAGTTGTATGTGTACCTATTAATAATTGATAGGTGAAATATAATTATGTATATTGTGTGCTCATATTTAGTCACAGCATAGAATGTCACCACAGATGGGATGATTGTGAAAGGGTGGTATAACTACTGCTCAAGACAGTTTCAGACATCCTCCTTCTCCATGGGAGACAATGTTGAAGTGGACATCTGGAATGAGAGCTTGGGTGAGGAAGGGGGTGGGGTGGGATTTTTGCAAGGCACCCACTTATAGAAGCTACTCAGAAAGGGAAGCAAATTTCTATTGGCTGCAACAGAAGGGAAGAGTCAGTGTTGTGAGCAGGACCACGAATCTTAGGGAAAGACCGGAATTCCTTTTTGGGATGAATCTGTGTGTGCCTGAGAGGCTTAACTCTTCTAAACTTTCTTAAGTGGGGGCATTTGTTTGAGAACTACGTTAGGTTCAGGAACCAGCTTTTTTATTTTGTCTTTGTATCTCTCCTCCCAAACTCCAAACCTAGTTTAGTCCCTGGCTCATGGAAGGCATTTACTAAATGGTTGTCAAAATGGGTAATTGCTAACACTCGGGCAAAAGGGGTTTATTCCTGCTAGAACTATGTGCCTATTAAAAGTTATAACTCATATTTTTATAGTTGTTTTAGCACTTTCCTCACAACAACCCAATGAAGTAGATTTTATTTGGCCTGGATTTGCAAGTTCATTGCTGCTGGGAGCTCCTGATGAGGATTTTCCTTTACCATTGGCACCAACTCGGCAATATTTAACCTTAGAATGTAGCCTGATACCACGGAGAGAGAGTCTACCCTCAGCTAGTGGGCATCAGAGTGAAATGGAACCCAGGTCTTCCTAATTCTGAGGCCAGTTCATTATAAAGATGTTGACTTTCATAGAGTATCTGTATTATCACCATTTTTTAAAATGGGCAAACTGAGGCTCAGAAAATATAAGTTACTTGCCCATAGTTCCATAACTAGCACTATTATAGAGAGGATGTGTACTCAGGCCAATCCTGACTCCAAGTCTCACGTTCTTTACACTATAATGCACGATATCACACTCTCTATCCTGAGTTGGGGAGAATAACTGCTTCCACCAAGGCTGCCATTTACCTAAAGGGATGGCCTTGAGGGATATTGCTCCTAGCAGCAGAGATGGGCTACTTTAGGAAATATCTATGATGCCTACTCACAGGGAGAGCTGTATTGAGAAATCAGATGTCTTTGTTATTTCTTCTCCAATATCTAATACATTATCTTAAAACTGGCAGATATGGCAGATAATTATAAAAAAAAAACAAAGGGGTGCATTCTTCATGAATGGGACCACATCATATTACAACTTTAGGAGAGAGGAGAGCAAAGTCGGGTATAGAACAAGTACCCTGGATTTGGAGAGATCAGATTTTAAGGAGTTAAGTAAAAGGAAAGGTAGGATATCATAGCCTAAGATTCTATAAGAGATGTAAGATGAGGAATGATGGATGAGAAATTCTCAAAAAAGAAATTCTAAAGACATAGAAACAATTCCATTGAGTAGGACAAGGAACTATCTAAAGAGACCACTATGGATGCAGAGGGAAATTATCAGCCAAGTTACATTTTTTTTAAAGTAATCAAGGAATGTGGAAGCAAGGACAAGAAAGGAAGGACATATAGAAAAGTCTGCCACAGGTATCGAGCATTAGGGGTGCTAAAACCCAGAGTGGGTTGCAGGAGTCAAGAAAACTAGCAATAACAAAAGGGTAGGTTTTCTTCTTCTTAAAAAAAAACCAACAACAAAAACAGAACAAAGTTATGTTGGGATAAAGAGAAGGATGAAAGAAGGAATAGTCATGAGAATGGCAGGGCATCTAGATAAATTAGAGGTCTGATAATACCTACCAAGGGATATGGTAGCAGTGACTAGCCTTATCTATGCGTGCCCTTCCTTCTCTGCTCCACCTCTGGAAGTATGTGTACCCTTCCTCCTCTGGAATAATTCTAGAACATTTTACTAAAAGGATGACTCCACTTATTGTTCCTAGATCTGCCCTCAGGAATCAGAGTGGAAAAAACTCTAATTCCTTTTTTTTAATATGATAACCTTTTCAAGCTCTTGTAGCTAGCTATCAGATGGACTCATTTCTAATTTCTAATCTAATAATTTCTAATTAAAAGTCCATTGAAGTGATTTAGTTGGTGGAAACTGGAGATGGAGATGCCTTTTTTTTTTTATAATCCTAGTGAAGGGATGTATTAGAAATCAATCAGTTCATTTGGTCAGAGAATTCGACAAAATTAGTAAATATAACCATTGGTCTGCTAGTAAATGTTTAACAACATACTCTCTGGGGGCAAAAGTATGCATGACACACTTTAAGATTAATCTGCATCATTAATATTTTCTACATTACTTTCTTAAGTCTAGTTAATCAACAAAATGACTGATTTGTCACATTTGATAATTTTGGAGGTGTGAATTCTCACACTGAAAATTTAACAATAGGCTCTCCCAAGCAGTTTAAGCTGCCTCCCACACATCCCTGAGTGTAAGCTCATATTGATGTAAGATCCACATTTATAAAACAATTAATACATATTCTCCCATTTTATATTGACAATAACCCTAGGACGCAATTACATTCTGAACACAAACCTTTAAAATGAGGAAACTGATGGAGACGCTAAATCATTTGTTCTAGATCACAACTAATAAGTAGTGGAGTAGCAGCAAGATGGTGCAGTGGATAGAGCACTGGCCCTGGAGTCAGGAGGACCTGAGTTCAAAGCTGTCCCAGACATTTACTAGCTATGTGACCCTGGGCAAATCATTTAACTCTGTTTGCCTTAGTTCCTTATCTGTAAAAATAGCTGGGGCAGCAAATGGCAAACCCTTCCATTATCTTTGCCAAGAAAACCACAAATGGGGTGGGGAAGAGTTGGACACAACTGAAACAACTCAACAACAGTGACAAAAGAGAATCAAATCTAAGTTATCTCCTCTCTAGGCTAAACATCCCAAATTCCTTCAACCAATCCATTCTTACATGGCATGATCTTCAAGTTCTTCCCTATTCTGATTCTTCTTCTTTGGATACTTTCGTTTCCATCTTGTCTAGATGATATACTATCTTTGAATTATTCATTTTTGTATTTGTTAACCAACTTCCCAGGGAATCAAAAGTTTGGTGCAATGTTCAGTGTAACATTCAGTGCTGGGTTTGGGATCAGAGGAGCTAGGGTAAAATCTGGGCTCTACTACCTCCTTTTATGAGTCATTTAATATCTTTGTATTTTAGTTTCTTCATCTGTGAAGTGGACGAGCTTAGACTAAATAACTTCTGAGATCCTTTTCAGTGCCAAATATCTTAAGGTCCCACAAATATCTAGAAAGGAAGTGATAATTACAAACAGCAAGTGTGGCTTGATCAAGACTTGACAGACTAATATTTCTCTTTATGAGGGGGCTACTAGACTAGTAGATGCTATAGCATAGTGAGTATACTACAAGGTCAATATAAGTCAATTAAATGATATGCCAACAAAAAAATTTGAATGCATCCTTGGACTCCAATATTTCAAGCATAGGATCCAGGGCTAGTACTCTTCCCTGCTTGGACTGTATCTAGTGCATTGTGTTCATTTCTGGGAGGCTCATTTTAGGAAGGACAAATATGATTTGGAGATCATAGAGAAGAAGACAGCTATGATGATTAAAGACCTCAAGATCATGCTCTATGGAGCACTAGTAGAAGAGGAGAGAATAAACATTTATTAAGTACTTACTCTGTGTCAAGCACTGTGCTAAGCACTGTATAGATTTATTTAATTGCAGATTTGATTTAATGGCAGAAGACATTAGATATGGTTAGGAGAAGAGAAGACCAGAGGGTAGGGGGAACATGGAAGCTTCTTTCTATTTATTTACCTTCCATTTATCTGTCTATTTATTCATCTATCTATCTATCTATCTATCTATCTATCTATCTATATCTATCTATCTCTCATCTATCTGTTTATTTGTATTAGAAGGACAATCATTGTTTAGACAAAGATGATAGAACCAACAGCAATGGGTAGAAATAGGAAAAGGTGAATTTTGATTTGGTGAAAGGAAAAACTCCAAAATAGAAATCCAGATGTGGAAGACTGAGGAGGTGGTGGATTCCCTTCTCCTTGAAGATATTCAAATACAGACTGGATGGTCATTTGTCAGCTATGCTGTAGAAGGAATTATAGTCCATGTTTATGTGGGACCTACATGTTCTCTGAGGTCATAACTAACTCTGGCATTCTATAATTTTTTGAAAGCCAAAAATGCACAATCTCAAACTATCAAAATTTAATGTATATTTAAAAGAACATACAAGATTTTAAACAAATTGGGAAAAGCCTTTTCTCCCTCTTTCTTCCTTTTAAACCAACTAAATATCACAGAATATTAGAGCTAGAAATAACCTTAGAGGTCATACAGTCCAGCCTAACCATTTTACAGAAGGTAAGTGACTTGTCTAAGGTCACACAGGTAGTCAATAGCAGAACTCATCAAGACAGCATTTTTTAGAAATGCATATTTAGAAGTCTTGTTCACAAGCACTTTTTTTTTCCCAATTAGACTCTATTGGCTCTTTCAGCACAGTTAATTGTACTCTTGAAAGTGAAAGAACTAATAATAGCCCCTTGAGCTCAATGTCCTTCTTTGTGCCAGGATGCTTGATGTAAGAAGAATTCCGGCAATCTGTCTCTAAGTGCTCCAAATTGGACTTTGGCCAGATGAATCTAGAGTGCCATAGAATTGCCCACACTGTTTTCCTCCCCTAGATTCTCTGTTATTTCATGCAACAAACTGCATCAGAAAGAATCTCCGTACTACTGTTTATAACACCTAAAACATCCTCCTGACTTCACTCACTAAAGGTAAATAATAATTTTCTTCAGTTGAGGTAAATAACAGTTTTGCCCAATGGTTGCAACATACAGTGAAATAATTTCCCTATACATAGTTCTACTCATTCACTTATATCAGTCTCTGTATTCAGTACTTTTAAAAAATATTTCATTTGAGTTTTAGATATACAAAATGTTGCTGGGCCCATTAGTGAGGCATTGAAGACTTTGGAAATCTGCCTTCCTCTTAGGGGATTATGGGTTGAAATTCAATTGTAGATTTCTAAACCATTTTCCTATTAAAAGAATCCTGGTCATGTAATCGTATTAGTCACTGACTGGCCTCCATCTGGGCAAGGCAGAATGCCATAGTAATAGAGAAACTTGGCACCCACAAGCTCCAGGGAAGGGTTCATTTTTAAACAGCTTATCCTGGGAACAGCTCAAGCTACAGTAGGGAACAGATGTGCTTGCCCATCCACTGGATAAATAAATGCCTTTGCATGGCATAGCCAGAAAAACAATTCACAACCATTTGCGTGGTTTCTGTGTTCAGATTGGTGCATAACTGAAGCACCATTGTGTATGGAGGATAATATATGAAGGAAGCAATCTCAAGTTGTTGTTTTAAATCAAGGAAAGTTATCTGGGCTAGTTAGAATGATGAACGCTTTCTTTAAAGTTATTAGCTATGGCATTTGACACTGGCAGATCCCAGAGATTATTAGGCATTTTTAATATTCTTTAAATTATGCTAAATACTTAAATAAAGGAAGAGTATTAATAATAGTGATGATGATGATGATGATATCCAATAATGATATAGCATCTATTATGTGCCAGGCACTGTGTTAACTTCCTTACAACTATTATCTCATTTCATCCTCACAATAGCCCTGGGAGACAGGTGATATCATTCTCATCTGACAGATGAGGAAACTGAGACAACCAGAAATTAAATGACTTACCCAGAGTCACACAGCTAGTAAGTGTGTGAGGTTGGATTTGAACTCAGGTGTTCCTGACTCTAGGCCCACACTCTATTCACTTCGTAGGATCAAGGATATATTTGTGAACCATAAACTCTTCATTATTCAGGGACTGTGATTGTACATTTATGGTATTATTCTGTCCATTCTTGCTCAACCTTCTGTCTCTAAAGTTTTTCATTCGGGTCTCTTTGATTAGCACCTGTCTGAGAAAACAGTGAAATAAAATGAGAAGAAACTCAAAGTATTCCATTTTGTGAGCAGCTCTGATGATCACTTTGGTAAGTAGGGGATGGGAATGAATGGCTAGAAAGAATTTTGGGGCCTTAATTGTAGATCTCATGTACAATAACGGCAAGAGACCTGGAGGCAACAGGGAGTCACTAGAGTTTTGAGTAGAGGGGTGACATTAGACCTGCAGTTCAGCAAAATCATTAGAAGGCCATTATAAGAGTCCTTGTGAGAGGTAATGAGAGTCTATAGTAAGGTGATTTTGACAAAAGATTGGCTATGTAAATATGAGAAAGGAGTTGACAATGGCACTGAGTTTGAATGCCCAGGTAATTGAGATCATTCATTCATTCATTCATTCATTCATTCATTCATTCATTCATCCATTCTTTCTCTCTCTCTCTCTCTCTCTCTCTCTCCTCCCTCTCTCTCTCTCTGTCTGTCTCTTCTCTCTGTCTCTCTCCTCTCTCTCTCTCTCTCTCTCTCTCTCCTCTCTCTCTCTCTCTCTCTCTCCTCTCTCTCTGTCTGTCTGTCTCTTCTCTCTGTCTCTCTCCTCTCTCTCTCTCTCTCTCTCTCTCTCTCTCTCTCTCTCTCTCTCCTCCCTCTCTCTCTCCTCTCTCTCTCTCTCTCTCTCTCTCTCTCTCTCTCTCTCTCTCTCTCTCTCTCTCTCTCTCCCCCTTCCTTCTTCTCTCCCCCTCCCTCCCTCCCTTCCTCTCTCCCTTCTCCTACTTTTCCTCCATCCCCTCTCTCTCCCTTCTTTTTTTCTATGTATAGGTATAGGATTTGGATAAGAACCATGATTTCACTGGAAACTCTCTATTAATACTTACTATGTTGGCATTACTTGTCTATGTGTATAGACAGTTGCCTGGGGTATTAAGATGTTAAGTGATTTTGCCAGCATCACATAACCACTATGTCAGAGGCAGAACTTGAATCCAGGTCCTCCTGATTCTGAGGCTGATTCTCTTTCTATGGTGTTTATGTACACATATAAAATCACACACATGTGTTCATATGCATATATGTATGCATAACTATACATATATACTTATATGCACATATATACATATATATATAGATATGCATGTGTGTTTATATAATGAGAGTGTGTGTGTACCTACACATGCACAGACATACACAGAGACCCTCAAAAACATCCCAACCATGATTAGATGGGATATTTGGAATATGTTTGGCATGTAAAGAAAAAAAAGCATTGTTACATAGTAGGTGGAGAAACAGCTTTAGACTTAGGAAGTCCTGGTTCAAGTCCTGACTCTGGTATATTCTAGGTGACCTCAGACAAGTCATTTCACCTCTCTGTACTTCAGACAATTCTTTAAGCCCTAAGTTGCTGAATGAATTCATTGGGTGATGTGTATTGAAATATGAATATATACATATATATGTATATATTCATATTTCAATACACATCACCCAATGTGTGTGTATATATATATGTGTGTGTGTGTGTGTGTGTGTGTGTGTATACACACACACACACAGAGGTGAAATCACAAGTCACATACAGGTGTGTATATAGATGCACACAATTATTTATATAGAGAATTTAGTCATGCATATGGTATATACACTATAGAATATGTATGTATACATAAGTGCATATGAATTCACAATATGTGTTCACACGCATGTGTATACAGATATACAAAAACATTGGCAAAGACCCTGTGAATACTACAGAATATCATATGTGCTACCTTTTGGAGGTAGATTAACAAAGAAAAGATAGGCAATGTAGTATTCTGGATAGAGAACTGGTCTTATAATCAGGAAGACCTGGGTTCTAGTCCCATTTCTGATACATATTACCATATGATCATTAGCAAATTATTTAACCAGTCAGTGCCTCAGGAAATTTTCTAAGACTGTAAATTAAAGAAGAGTAGCTGGTCTGCCTTTCACATGATAAGTTTCTACACCATGGAAATCATAGGTCTGGACCTCTCCCTCAAGAACAATATTACAAAAAATAAAAATTCTCTCTTGATTAGCACAGGAATGATAGTAACAGAAGACTTTTTATGCCATAAAGGATCACCATCACATTCCTGATGGAAGTACAAAACACCAAAGAAAACATTACTTGCTATCATCTGATAAAGGACTCTAATCATTTCATTTCTTGAAGACTTATACTTTAAAACTTGAATAATTGGTTCCTGGTGAGTTTATTAATTGAAAGAACTATTTTACCTGGGGTTAATGATCTGCTCTGTTGTCATATGCACATCTATTCCTTTCTCCTCATCTTTCTTTTGTATAGCTTATTATAATCTACAGTTTAATAAGTTATGGCACCCCCATTCTTTTCTTTGCAAAAGTTCTTATCAACTTTTATTTTCATCCTTTCTCTGTTATAACAAACACTTTTAAGGAATGCACTTGGAAATTACCCGGCTGAATCTGTTCTACATTGTCAGCTTAGCTTATTTGAATCTCATGCCTGAACATGCCCATTTCTCACTGTCATATTCTCCATTCTCTTATAATTTTGTAGCACGAATGTGTGTGTGTATGTGTGTGTGCTGGCATGTGTATATGCTTGTGTGAGAGACAGAAGCATCTGTTATTAGCAGTTACAAATGCCATGTTCACTCACCAGGAAAATAATCCAAAGTTGGAAACCAAAGTCTGTTTAAAACATGTAAGTTTAATTCAATATTCTCCTAATTCAAGGCAAAACAGTCAAATGCTTCTAGCTTTTCATAAGAAAAATTCTCTAATTACTTATATACTGAACATTTGCTCACATGAGCAGTAATGGGAAAATCCCAGTATATGTGGCAGAAGGCAGCATTTTGCAAAGTAGAACATAAAAATAAAATTACCGATACAGAAAATGGCTGAATGCAATGATAGTTTTCAGAGCTATGGGAGTGATTTTCAGGGCTCATTTAGTGGGGAATATAATACAGAGGTGGAATGTTGTTGTCTAATTTTAAGACCAAAAGAAAATAGCTTCACCTCCAAAAATCTACTTAGTGATTTTCACTTTTGAAGTTGTGCTGTACAGTATCTCCTCAACTCCTCTCAATCTGGCTTCTTTCTCTACCACTCTCCTGAAATTGTTCCTTTGGTCAATGATGAATTTTGAGACAACTGTCAAATTCAATGACTTTTTAAAAGTCCTTATCTTCCTTGAACTGTCTGAAGCATTTGACACTGGCTATCACTAGTGTCCTGTCTCTTCTGCCAATTTTTCACCCTCTTCTCTACCTCTTACAGTTCTGCCCTTATTATTCTTCTCTTGAACTTTCTCCTTCTCAACTTATTTGTTCCTGTGGCTTCAATGATCAACTTTTGGAGCTGGGTGTGGTGGTGCACTCCTAGAATCATAGCTACTGGAGACACAACTTTGGGAGTTCTGAGCTGCAATGGGCTTTACTGATTGGTGTACTCACCAAGTTGATGTGGTGAGCCCAGGGGGATGAGAGGCCACCAGGTTGCCTAAGGAAAAGGTGAGTTACCCCAGGTTGGAAACAGCAGGTTCAGTTTCTTCTGCTGATTAGTAGTAGCATCAGGTTGCTTCACTTCCAGGCTGGGCAAGATAAGGAGACCTGTTCTTAAAAAAAAAAATCACCTTTAGGCATTTTACATTATGTATTTATGTATATATGTATATGAACATTTATGCACATAAATGTGTAAGTATACACATATAAGTATACATTCATGTGCAAATTATAGATTAATCTCTGTCTCTGTCTCTTTCTGCCTCTTTATCTCTGTCACACACACACACACACACACACACACACACACAGCACACACACACACACACACACACACACACACACACACACACACACACACAGCCCTTACCTCCCTCTGAGACCCAGAATCACATTTATAACTGGAAACAGCCACATGGATATTTTGTTAGGCACCTTAAATTCAGTATGTCCCAAACTGAAATTGTCTTTCTCTTCTAAACTTTCTTCAAAACCACCATTTCTGTCAATGGTACCAACAAACATTCAGTTTCTCATGTTCAAGAGCTTTTTTGCTACCTTTGATTCTTCCCCCTCCCCACCTTTAATATTCATTCATTTACCAAGCCTTGCCAATTTTATTCCCATTATATCTCACATCTATTCTATTTTCTTTACTCCCAATACAGTTACTCTAGAACAGTGTCTGTTATCTCTCATGAGTATTGCTATGGCCCAACAGTTTTTCCTATATTTGTTCTTTACTTGCTTTAAATCATTACTCACAATACCACCAGATATTATAATAATAATAATAATAATAATAATAATAACAACAACAATAAGCTAATCTTTATATAGCACCTACTATGTGTCAGGCACTGTGCTAAGTGCTTTACAATTATTATTTCATTTAATCCTCACAACAATCCTGAGAGGTAGGTACTACTATCATCCCCAATTTACAGATGAGACAAGGCATTTAGCTAGGAAGTGTCTAAGGTCAGATTTGAACTCAGGCCATCCTGACTCCAGGCCCAGTGCTCTGTCCACTGAACCACCATTTAGTTTCCTTGTACAAATATCTGGTCATGTCGTTCTAATTTAAAAACAAAACAACAAACAAAACAAAACAAAACAAAGCAAACACTTCAATAGTTCCCTACTGCTTACCAAACTCTGAATTCCTTTTTTTCCCCCCATTTAAAGCCTTCCATATCCATTAAAGCCAGGATACTTTTCCAGCTTTTTCATGCTACTCTTCTCCACACTCTAGACAAACTAGATTATTTGTCATCCTGTGTATATAATCTTGTACGTTCTGCCTTTGTCCACGTTACTCACCATTCTTGGAATCCTTTCTCTCTCTCTCTCTCTCTCTCTGTCTCTCTCTGTCTCTTTCTCTGTCTCTCTCTCTCTCTCTCTCTCTCTCTCTCTCCACCTCTCTCTTTCTTTCTCCTGCCTATTGCATCCCTACCCATTCTTTAGCGCCCACTCAAAATCACCTATCCTCAAAGGAGACTGGATCACTACATTATTTCTTCCTTTAATCTCTGATAAAGATGTAGTCTTTCTCTTTACCAAAAGAAATCCTTCTATGTGTGGACTTGATTCCATTCTTCCCTAACTTCTTCAGCAAATTGATCCCACTGTCTTATCTTCAATCTCTCACTACATACTGGCTCCTTCCCCACTGTCTCCAAATATTCCCATGTTTCCTCATCTTTAAAAAGTCTTTGCTTGATCTATTTCTGCTAGTTCTTGTTCTATACCTCTCCTCCTTTTCATGGGCTTGCTTATTTCCCTTTCTTCAAAGTTAGAAACATTTGTCCCTTTTCAGTTCTGAAGTACCTGTCTCAATCACTACAATATATCAAATGTGAATTACAGCACTTAACCTTTCTAGCCTTGGGCTCCTCATCTGTAGAACGGGAATAATAATAACACATACTTCAACAGGTTGTCAAGAGGATCAAAAGAAATAATCTATACAAAGTGCTTTGTAAACTTCAAAGTGTATATAAATGCTACTATTATTATTATTGTCATTAACAGTTTAAAATTCATCCTTTGAAAACTATTTATTGCTATATTTTGGCCATTTATTCATTAATTTTGGTCACCTGGCAGCATTAGTCCCCTAAACAGCATGTCCCAAAAGCTTAAAACTTCACTAAGACTTTGGAACACCCTGTGTATAGTGGGG
The DNA here is from genome assembly GCF_003287225.1 of Phascolarctos cinereus. Classification (NCBI taxonomy): domain Eukaryota; kingdom Metazoa; phylum Chordata; class Mammalia; order Diprotodontia; family Phascolarctidae; genus Phascolarctos; species Phascolarctos cinereus. The sequence goes on along the minus strand of NW_027556098.1, from coordinate 21,909,279 downwards.
AAATTTTTTTTTGGTGATGAGGCAATTGAGGTTAAGTAACTTACCCAGGGTCACACAGCTAGTAAGTGTCAAGTGTCTGAGGCTGGATTTGAACTCAGGTCCTCTGACTCCAGGGCCAGTGCTCTATCCATTGCACCACCTCACTGCAAAGGGGAAATTCTTGATGAAGATTTTTAATAAAAACTGAGGAATTAACTCCAACATTGCCTCAAAGGACACTCTGCCCTTGACATTCTTTGGGGTAAAAATTTTTTTCTTTTGTTTGCTCATTTTCCCAGTCTATTTCTTGACCTTTAACTCTTTGTTGAAGTGGGGCTCTGCTTCCAGCGTTTTTGTGCCGCTGTTTTCAGAGATACTTCTAGGGACATTTAAGTCTTCAGTTCTTTCAAGGTGGCATGAACTAAGGAAAGGCGTGTTTACTATTCTCCTGGACTGTAGTATGGTTTGTGAGTGATCACAAACACTTTTTTCTGCCCTGGAACTGTGATGAGGGTCTCTGTTCCATTGCAGCTGCAAGCTCTTCTGTGCTAATGCTCTTCCTCACCCTGGAACTTCCACCCAGATCTGAGTATGGGCAAAATGACAGAGTCATGCCCACAACGGCAGCGAAGAGACCCCAGTCATCTCCTTCTGACCAGTTGTTTGACCCCCTTGCTGTCTCTGAGCTGAGAGCTCTGGAAGCAGCTCTTGCTGCTGCTGATTCAATAGCTCCCAAGTTTGCTGGGCTGGGGCTGTGCTCCACTCTCACCTAGGTGCAACAGACCCTTCCTGCTGAAATTCTAAGTTGCCTTTGGCCAGACAGTTATTTTACCCCATCCTTTTGTGGGTTCTGCCACTTCAAGAATTGTTTCATAGCATTACAGATAGGTGTTTGGAGAAGTTTGGGGGAAAGCTCAGGTGAGTCATGGCCTTTTCTCCACTGTCTTGGCTCTGTCTGCAGCAGGACTTTTTAAGAATGATTTTCAAATTTCTTTCCAGAGTAGTTAAATCAATTCAGAGAGTTCATGAATGTGCCTATCATTCCACAACCCCTCCCACACTGGCTCTTTTTCTCTTTTATCATCTTTGTTCATTTTCTGGGAGTGATGTGAAATCTCTGAGTTGTTTTATTATTTAGAATGGTCGAGACAGGGACTATAACAATGACAATGTGTCCTTCTTTCTAGAAGAGGACCATGACATCAGGGAGGTGACGCGAATGAATTGGATGTAAGTGAGGGAGGGCTGTGCAAAGTTACCAGCCTAACTTTCTCCTCTGAAGCCATCTGGGCCAGATATAGATGAGGACAACTGGAGATGGCCAGGATGCAGTGGGAGACCTTGGCCTTTTTATACTAAGGTCTTTAACACTGAATGTAAAATAGCAATACTTATGATTTCATTAGCATAGAAACTACCAGGTGGCAGACCACCTCTACTAATGGAGGTCAGCATCTTTTCCACAACTTATAACTTTTGAGAGTTGCCTAGACCACTGAGAGATTAAATGATTTGCCCAGGCATCACCAACAGCATTTGTCAGAGGCGAGACTTGAAACCAGGCCTTCTTGCCTTCAAAGCTAGCTCTCTAATGCACCATCCTACATCATCTTTCCACTAACAATAGCTAACTCACATTTACAATAATAATTAATGAAACTTTATAGCCCTCTATTTGGATTAAAAAAAATCTACTGAACAAATGCTCTGCCCTTGTCAGATACATGGAATAGTATGCCAAGTTGGGGGTACTATATTTCATTTATTTATTTATTTTTGTCAGCATGGATTTCTCTTTATTTTGATATGTGGCTACAACAACCTTCACTGGAAAGAAAATTAGCGCCCACATGAATCAAAAGAACAAACTCCAAAAATCTGAACTAGTTGCCATACCTTCCCAAAGAATGGAGTAAAGGACTAGGTTAAAGCAGAGGGCAACTAGGTGATGCACTAGGGGCAGTGGATAGAGTGCTAGGCCTGGAGTCAGGAAGACTGATCTTCCTGAGTTCAAATCTGGCTTCAGACACTTGCTAACTCTGTGAACCTGGGCAAGACTCTTAACCTTGTTTGCCTCAGTTTCCTCATTTGTAAAATAATCTGGAGAAGGAAAAGGCAAACCACTCTAATGTCTTTGCTAAGAAAACCCCAAATGGGGTCACAAAGAATTGTAAACGATTGAAATGACTGAACAACAAAATAGGGAGGGTAGGACCCTACATTTCAGAATCTACATTGACCAGAAGAATACCCAGAGGTATTAAGAGATATTAGCTTCCAGAGGAAGTTAATCAAGATGGTGAGCTGATTTGAAATCACATCATATGAGAATCTTTTAAAGGAAATATGAAGTTTGGCCTGAAGAAACATATAGCAGACATGATGTCTTTTCAGTATTTTGAAAGCTGTCATATAAAAGGATTATCTTTTTAAAAAAATACTTTTTAAAACTGTGAACTTTGAAAACATCAGAAAAGTCCCTTTCAGTATATAAAGTAGAATAGAAAAAGGAGAAACAGAACAGAAAACCTTGGAAACCTTGAATCTCTATTATGTGGTTTGCTTTTTAATATACACCTATCTAGATAGATATGTAATAAATTCTACATTGTACTTTCAATCTAATCCTGTTCATCTGTGATTCCTTCTGTTCTCTTCTTATGAGTAAAAAATAGTTCAAAGACCCTATTTTCTTTATTTTCTCTTTTTTTGGCCATACCGTCCAAGCTTTCTCCATGGGCTGAGGGGTAGAGGAGAGAAAAACACAATCCTTATAATAAATAAGCATAGAAGGAAGAGAGACTATCTTGTTCTGCCTGGCCCCAGATGGCAGAACTAGAAACAGGGTGAAAGTTATGGGAACTCAAATTTAGGCTGAACCTAAGTGAAATTTTCTTGACTGATAATGTAATCCAAAAAAAGAATGTGCTACCTTATGAGGGGTAGTAAGTTTTCTTATCACTGTAGGTTTTCACGAGGAGGGTTAGACTAAATTATATCTGTGTCCCTTTAGCCTCAGAATCTTTAATTTTACTAATCCATTTTAGCCCTTGTTAGTTCTTAACTGGATTACTATAACAAATTCCCAAATGTTCTCCTTCCCTCCATCCTTTTCACTCTCCAATTATCCTTGACAGAGCTGCTAAAATAATTATCCTATTGCACAGGTCTAACCATCTCACTCCTTTGCTCACAAACTTTTAGAAGCTCATTCGTATTCACTGAATAAAGTACAGACTCCTTAGTCTGGTTTTCAGGTTCTCCATAATCTTTCTCTAACTTTTTTTTCCAGATTTACTGCATATTTCTTCACCTTAACCTACAGCCAAACTGAACTACTCATTATGTTTCCTGTGCTTTCTTGAATCTGTTCCTGTAGTCAACCTGCCCTTTCTTGCATCTGCACTTTTATGACTATCAATCTCCATTTTAGTAACAGTGTGTGCTGCATCTCCACTAACAAAAATCTTTTTCTTTTACAAGACTCAGTTCAGGCACCCCTTCCTCCATGAAACCTTCCCTGATTTTGCCCTCTCTGGTCCCCATGGAAGTGACCTCCCTTCCAGAATTTCTCATATCTCCTGGTTTGGATCTCTTCTCTGCATTGATCCCATTATAATTTTCATTTCAATTATTTTTACATTTGTCTTAGCACCTTTCTCTTAGATTGCATTGTTCTATTAATCTCAGAGAGTGGTAAGCATGCATGGTGATAGTAGTGCCCCAGGACCCAGATCATTCTACAGATCATTCCTTAGGTACACGGTGTCTACCAGTCCAAGGCTATTGAAGTAACACTTAAGTTACCCTCGTAACAGATTCACTCATTCACTCTGCCCCAACTACCACCCCATCACTTTGTTCTATGTATACACCTACTGACAAAATGACTATATTCATATCTTTCTTTCTCTGCACTGATTCAGCCACTGTGACCACACATTCCGGCACCTTCTTTAAATACCCTCAGGCAAATCTCATTACACTTTACATCTAACATGCACTCTAGGCTATTTCTTGAGGCTCTTAAAAAGTAAGCTTTTTCTTCTGGCAATCTCTGCCATACCTCAGTTTCTCATTTTCATTTTTGACTGTACAAAGCCTGCAGGGCAATCCACAAGCATATTTAAACATCTACTCTGGGTCAGGTACTGTGATAGAGAAATAAAGACAAGATTGAAACAGTTCCTGGTCTTGAGCTTATTTCTAATGGGAAAAACAAAAACAATAATAATGTTTAGCATTTATGTATGGCTCTAAGATTTGCAGATCATTTCATATCATTTGACCCTCGGAGAAACCCTGGGAGGTAGATTATTATTCCCATTTTTAAAAAAATGGAAACTGAAACTGAGTGAGATTAAGCTATTTAATTTTAGTGTTTTCCTTTTGAGTTTCTCTCATTTTTTGCTTTATTTGTTCATAGTTTGAATAGACTGTGAGCTCCTTCAGACCAGGGACTGTTTCTTGGCCTTTCTCTGTATCTTCGTTTGGAATAATGCTTGGCAAATAGTAGGCACTTAATAAATGCTAGTTGACCTGACTACTTGACTGTGCTTGAAGCATAAATCCCACACAGGTCTTCTTGACTCTGGGTACAACATCATACCTACTGTTACCTAACTGTCTCAGTATGCACATAATATAAATGCAAAGATGGGGGGTTATAAAGAAAGTTACGAAGACAAAAGGAGATCACAATAAGGCATCTGAAAAAAAGAAAAAGGAAATCAGTCTGCCCTGCTCCCTTCTCCTTCTCCCTCCCCCAATAGGGATAGAGACTTCAAGTGCCCAACTTCCCAGGTCCTAGGGCCAGTTCGTTTCAAGGCTTGTTGCTTGTCTGAGGCCAGAGAAGAGGGACCCCTTAATAGGAGAAAGAGAGAGCAAATGCTTCCCCCCACCCAGGGTCTGGGTTGTTACACATAGACCAAGATAAAGTGGTTGTTTTCTCACCTGAAGGTTAAGGGGGTGGCTTTCAGGCGACCCCTTGTCTTTAATCACAATGAGATGCATTCCAGCTGTGCTGGGCACTCTGTGCAGACCAGGCTTTCCCTCTGAGACTCTTCTGTGACTAATATAGCTGAGATGGATGGGAGGGAGCCATATCTTCTCTTCCTTAACATAGCTATATACAGGGGCAGCTAGGTGATGCAGTGGATACAGCACTGGCCTGGAGTCTGAAAGACCTGGGTTCAAATACGGCCTGGGATACTTACTAGCTGTGTGGTCCTGGGCAAGTCATTTAACCCCGATTGCCTCGGCAAAACAAAAAACCCAACCCCCCCAAAAAAAAAAACCACAGCTATATACAAAGCACATATAAAACAGATACAAAGGTAACCTGCAGTGAAGGAGGCAATAGTAACTGGGGGCAAGTAGGGCATGTGCTCTCTGGGGTGGGGGAGAAGCAGAGAGAAGGTGAGAAAAAGCCCCATGCAGAAAGTAGTGCCTGAGCTGAATCTAGAAAGGAGGTATGGATTCTAAGAGGTAAAGATGCATGTGCATGCATGCATAAATGAAATATTTGTTAAGTGCTCACTATACATACATATATCATATATGTATATGTGTATATGCATGCATGTACATGTGAATATACATCCATATACACATGTGTGCACTAACAATATACATGCACATGTGTACACATGTGTGCATATACGTACACACAAATCATGCATATATGTCACTAAACACTAAGACTACCAATAGAAAAGTAAAAAACTCTCCTCTCAAGAACTCCTAATGGGGGAAGATATCACATATGGAAGATTTCAGCTGCAAGTCCTAAGAAAGGTCCCAAAGTCCTTAGAGTGCAGCGGCAAAGCAAATGGTAATGCCTCCTCTTTAATATAATTTCCACTAATAAAATCTTCTGCTGTTGAATCATTTGACAGTGCCAAGGACTCTGGTGACAAAGCAGTTTCTTCTCTGGGTCTTCTGTAGATATGGCTACAGATCCAGCAGAAGCAGCTGCCAGGCCGCGTCTCTATAGGGGTGGAGGGGGAGGGGGGAGCCTTCCAGACACGAGGTCACACAGTACCAAGGCCCAGAGATGGGAACTGAAGGGCAAGTGGGTGAGTATAGCTGCATTGGGGTGGATGGAGAGGGGTGATCATCACGTGTAAAATGGCTGGAAAGGTAGGCTGAGGCCAGGTTATGCAGGGCTTTAAATGCACCATATCATCCCCTTTCCAGATCCTATTTCCCCTCTCTTCTTACCAGAGAGAGCACAACTGCCTCGATGACCTCCAAGAAGGGCCGTTTAGCTGCTGCTAGGCCACTCAGGGTAGTGAGGGTGCTGACTGTTGTAAGTGCTTTCCGGCCCAGTGCTCTTTGTCCCCAGGTTATTTTCCTCACTCCCAGGTGCTGAATCTCATTGATCCCTTTTCTTCAGAGCAGCAGGGTATGGATCAGCTCTCTATTACTTCTCATTCTGGACACTAACAACTGCTCCCCTACAAGACTTTAGGATCTCGCCTCTAAACCCAGAATGGGGTGAGACTTGTGTCTAACAGCTAATAGTAGCTTCCTGTGATGCCTCACCTCAAATTTCCCTTTCCCAATAGAAGTTCATCCATTTGACCCTTCTTTGTGGGCAGATGACCTGCTGTGCTACACTGAAATTTTAGACTGTGACTTACTCTGTGCTTCCAGTCCTGACACACCTGCCTGGGTACTGTACTGGGTGAGTGAACCTCTCCATTCGCGTCTTACCTCCCTTCAGCTATACAGATTTGAAAATCGGTTGTTTGTCCCTGGATCCATCCCCCCCATCCTTGGGCCCTTGACCTCTTCCTTTCTTATCTTTTCTTTCTTTCTTTTTTTTTTTCCAGTTTTCAGGTTTTTTTTTGTTTGTTTGTTTTTAGGCAATTGGGGTTAAGTGACTTGCCCAGGGTCACACAGCTAGTAAGTATCAAGTGTTCAGCGACCTCTTCCTTTCTCTAATGTTATTAAGACTCATCCAAATGATGCAGCATTTTTATCAGACCAAAAAGAATGTCAAGGGCAGAGTGTCCTTTGAGGCAATGTTGGAGTTAATTCCTCAGTTTTTATTAAAAATCTTCATCAAGAATTTCCCCAACAGGGGCAGCGAGGTGGTGCAATGGACAGAGCACTGGCCCTGGAATCAGGAGGACCTGAGTTCAAATCCAACCTCAGACACTTGACACGTACTAGCTGTGTGACCCTGGGTAAGTCACTTAACCCCAATTGCCTTGTCAAAAAAAAAAAAAGAATTTCCCCACTCTACACAGGGTGTTCCAAAAGTCTTAGTGAAGTTTTAAGCTTTTGGAACACCCTGTTTAGGGGACTAATGCTGCCATGTGACCAAAATTAATAAATAAATGGTCAAAATATAGCAATAAACAGTTTTCAAAGGATGAATTTTAAACTGTTAATGATGATAATAATAATAATAATAGTAGTAGTAGCATTTATATAGCACTTTGAGGTTTACAAAGAACTTTGTATAGATTATTTCTTTTGATCCTCTTGACAACCTGTTGAAGTATGTGTTATTATTATTCCCATTCTACAGATGAGGAGCCCAAGGCTAGAAAGGTGAAGTGACTTGCCTTAGGTCAGGAGGTACAGTATGAACTGAACTTTTTCTGAATCTGGTATTTCATAGGCTAGTGCAAAGGGTGGCTTCTCCTACAATATCAATCAATTAATCAGTCTGTCAACACACATTTATTAAGGCTTCTTGAGGTACTTTACTAGGCACTAGGGATAAAACAAACAAACAAACAAAAACCAAACCAAAACCAAACCAGTTGAGTTTCAAGAAGCTTACATTCTAATGGAGGAAAAATATGTTCCTAAATAGGTAAAATACAAGATATATACAGAGTAGATGGGAAAGTAACTTAGTGGGAAAAAGATTAGCGGGGGGTACATGAGAGGCGTGGAGGACAGTAAAGGTCTCATTCAGAAGGTGGCAGCTGGCTGAGTCTTGAAGGAAGGGAGGGATACTAAGACATGGGGGACAACCAGGGCAAATGTACAGAAAAAGGAGATGGAATGTCATGTCTGAGGAAAGCAAGCAGGCCAGTAGGACTGTAACATAGTGTTCATGGAAGGGGGTAGCGTATCAGAAAACTGAAAGAATAGATGGGGGCAGGTTGGAAAGAGCTTTAAATGACAGAGGAGTTTATATTTATTCCCAAAGATAATAGGGAGTCATTGGAGTTTATTTAGTAAGGAGTTGAGCCAAATCAATCCTTTAGGAAGATCACTAAGGCTTGAAGTGGGTAGAGACAAGGCAAGGCCTAATAACTTACTCCACAAACACAGCTCCTCATCATCCACGGCTTAATGGAGACGAGAGTTGTGGATGCACTTGATGGTTAAGTGATTCACCCAGGGTCACAGGGCTACTGAGTATCAGGCTATAAATCTATCTTCCTGAGTTCCAGCCACATACAATTTTATAGAGGAACTTCATATTAAGTAGATAGTTGATATCTTCAATCTATCTTCTCACATCCCCCATAAAGCCCACAGAGAGCTACTTTTATATTAATTTTCATGAGCCTGCCAGCCAGCTTGCAGTTTGTAGAATTGGACTTAGTTTAAAAGGAAGCGGTCACCAATATTAACCAAAGAACACATTTAATTTACCCATTAAAATATTTTCAAGTCTATTCTGACTAGTACCTAGGAAGTGCTATGACATGGTACTTGTGGTACTCTGCTTCATAGCAGTGTCCTGCTTTACCTGGTATTATTCCTGAAAAAGTACATGTAAATACAATCTTTAATATACCTTCATTTAATACAATCTTCAAAGTTTACATGTGTAGCTTGCTACCAAAATAAAGCAAATTTTATCACGAGATCACAGATTTGGCACTGGAAGGAACCTCTTAATTCATGCGATCCTCTTCATCATTTTTACAGATGGGGAAATGAAATACATTAATACTTTATGACTTAGTCAAAGCAGGCACACTTGTAATCACTACAGCTCTAGTTATTCAGAACAGAAATATTTCCACATGTGAAAGCATGGGATTTCTCTCCTTAACTGATGAAGTATAGGAAAACATTTTAAGTTCGTAGGGAAGGGGAACTTTTAAAACCCAAGGTATAATTATTAATGCCTAATCGTTCTATTAAGTAATACCATATAAAAGACCTTTAATATACACCCTTAAAAACTCAAACCACAAAATTAGTTAATCTTCCACAACAAGAAAATTTTACCTTGGACTTGGCAAAATCTTATTCTGAAATCCTTCATTATTTCTAGTCTCTGTTTTCTAAGCAGATATAAAATTTATAATAAAAAATAGACACAACCCATCCCTATCACCTGTTCCCTCTATTTCTTCTTCTCTTTCTGAAGTTAGTCTTCATACTGTTTCTCTGGGCAAGAGATCATCAAAAGGAAATGAACCTAAGGGTGACAAAATACCAATCCTTAAGTAGATCTCAGCAATGCAATATCAGGTCCATGAGAATTTTTTTCTTAAAGCAGTAAGCACACAATGATTTAGGCCAGTGTAGTTCTGACACTTTTCCCATCATTACTAAACGCATTCTACTCTCCAAGGGTGGTTAATTAAGGAGGAAACACATGAAAACTTGAATTAGTGACAACAGGCTAAGGCCAGGCTGGAGTAGGTAGGAGAATCACAGGGGAAAAGAGAAAGAATAAACCTAGTAGGTAACACTTGAAGTGGATAAAGTTTGTCTTCAAAACCTCCATTCCCATATGAGAGAAATAACCATTTCTCTCATATTAATAACCAATTATTTAATTAGAATTAAGATTTTCCCTTCCTATTTCCTCATTCAGAAACTAACTCACCTTAGGTTATTCAGTCAATCTCTGAAGGAAATTGCTGATGGTTGAGATTGCCCAAATCCTCAGGGTACATGCTTTTCAGTTTTGGATGGGACTCCACTCAACCAGAAGACCTTACAAAGAGAATCTCATCTCGGTAGAATTCTTTCCCCACCATTGTTCATTCTTCATTTTTCATTGACTGAGTAGATATGGATGTCTTTTTCCAGATAGCTGGAGGTACTACCTCCTCATCTACCCCATCATTGATTGTTAGGCAATCAGTTGATTTCCACCCTCAGGTAGATCCCCTTTTCCACAGGCTTTTTAAGCATTCAGTGTTCCTCAAGACTTGTTTTTGGTTTCTGAGAGTGCCACTGACCTCATTTTATTAATTATTTGTTAGCCATAAATTAACAAATTGACTATTAGTTACCCAGAAGCTATGTCTCTTGGACTTTTCATTCATCACTCATAATATTCCTAGGACATGTGTAATCTCATTTCCCCTCTCCTATTAAAAGAGCATCTCTAGAAAGTGGTAGAGACTAGATTTGTGGCTTCATTGGTATAGGGAACTCCTAGATAAGGAACTTTTTTTTGCCAATGCAGGCCAGAGCCTTTTCTGAAATTCAGAGCCTTGGAGGGCTGTCAAGTAATGAGAGTTAAGTGAGTGGCCCACAGTCATATAGGCAGTATGAGTCAGCAGCAGGTCTGGAGGCTAGATCTTAGGGAGTTCTGAGACAGGCTCAGTAGCTGTATCCTATGCTGCTTCTCTTAAGAGAGAATCTGGAACCATAGTATGAAAGAAGTTTAAAAGCCCCAGAGGCATTTGCATGAATCTCTAATAATGAGGTTTCAGGAATTAGGGAATATGGGAGATAGTTCTCCTCCCTCTTCACCTCCACAAAGCAATAGGGCCTATCCTACCTATAGCCTTAGATCTGAGAGTAATGAGATTGATCAATTGTTAGAGAAGAACGGACCTAGAATTGTCCAGATTCTAATAAACTTACTGTACAAAAGAAGACACTAAACACCAGTGATACTTTGTGACTTGCCCAAGGTCACAGATAACAGTAGAACTGGGACTTCAACCTAGGTCACTTGACTCATAGCTCGGTACTGTTTCCACCACATCATATGAGGAAGAAAGCATCAGAAAGAAGGGTCATAGAGAAAGCGTAAGCAAAACAAAGGCCTTAGTGTTTGACAAAGGACAAATAGAAGGGATAGGGCCCTTTTCTCTGTTACCAACAACAACAACAAAAATCCCAATGTAAAACATATTCAAGAACAACATATTTTTCACTTGCAGTCTTGGGGTATATGGATATCAAATGGACATCCAGGGAACATATCTTCAACCCAATGAAAAAATTAAATTTTAGAGAATAATAACTACTTCTCACTAATTGATATTATAAGTATTTTATAGCTTTGAAGAAAAGAATGATATAATTTAAATATTTTATTTATTCAAATTTACTTTAAAATATTTTATGCGAAGATTTTCCTGATCCCCCTTAATACTAATGCCTTCCCTCATTATCTCCAATTAGTCCTGTCTCCATCTTGTTTTTACATAGGTATTTTCATGTTGTCTCTCCATTAGGCTGTGAGCTTCTTGAGAACCGGGTCTATTAACCTTTCTTTGTATTCCCAGTGCTTCCTTAGTACAGTGCCTGCCCTACTAGGTGCTTAATAAATACTTATTGAGTGATTGATTAAAAAGAAAAGAATCAAGGATAATTTAAAAGTAAAGTGGCCTTCTACTAACATGAAATGGTTTTGGGGAAAAATCTTAAGGGGAAGTTAAAGCTTAGTGTTTAAAGATTGTAAAGATTTGGGACCCTAGGTCCTGGCTGATCACATTAGTTTCCTCAGGTACTTGTCCGTTCTCAAAATTTTTCCAAGGTTTCTACTTTCGATACTTCCCAAACTTCTCTGCTGTCTAAACCTCAACCCAGCTTTTTGGTTCCTGAGAATTTTTGGTGCCTTGGATTCAAAGGAGCACCATAATTGGCAGCTTTTGTGCATGGGGCAAATGGGAAGAAGAGTACAAGGAGAGAAGGGAAGACCATGAGGTTAATTCTGGGGAGCCTTTTGGGTAAGGCTTCCCTGGAATGTGATTGCTGTGGGGAGGACTTCCTGGGACTTCCTATTTTAACTAATTATTCTTTCTAACTAGGTGCTAAGCTTTGTCCTATGCTATTTAAAAATGCGTTGTTAATACCCACTGTATTTCACAGATCTGCAGCAGAATCCCAATGTCCCATCCAAATCACATCTCAGGTGTAGAGATATGTTGAACCTGATCCCTGGTTGCCATTTCCACTTTTGTTGCTGTTACCACCATGTCTCGGTACCTGATTTCAGCACCCACTCCTCATCATTCCACAATGTTCAGAGGTAGGAAAAACACTTAGGGACACATTTTCTGACTGTTATTCTCTAGGGAAGAAAGTAGCACAAAGAAATTAAAATATTGTAGATAAACAAAAATACATATAAGATTCCATGAAGACGCTAAGCTTCTGAGTTTGTCTGTATAATAATATTAGCTAATGATATACTATGTATCAGATAACATGCTAAACTCATTACAAATACCTCATTTGTTTCTCAGAGCAATACTGGGAAATAAATGCTATTATATCTCCATTTTACAGAAAGGGAAACTGAGGCATAGAGCAGTTAAGTGACCTGCCCAGGGTTACACAGCTAGTAAGTGTTTGAGCCCAAATTTGAACTCAGGTCTAACTGAATCCAGGCCAGGCACACTATCCCATTATGTCACCTAGTTGCCTCTAACTGAACCTCTGTGGACTTCTCTAGGCCTGAAGACCACACCGTGGTACCCAAATTTTTTTAGTCCCCCTAAAGAATAAAACTTTCTTACAACATCAGCCTCTGATTGGGATTTCAGCACATAAATTCTCTAGACTCAGTTAACATGTCGGCTTACAATGCTAAGTTCATTCTCAGCCAATCAGAAAACCTTATTTTGAATGGGCTTTCTATAGCCCTGTGTGATCTCTTAAAGAATCACATCTCTGTTTTGTTTTTTGTTTGTTTTTGTTTTTGTTTTTGGCTAGGCATTGGGGTTAAATGACTTGCCCAGGGTCACACAGCTAGTAAATGTTATATGTCCGAGGCCAGATCTGAGCTCAGGTCTTCCTGAATGCAGGGCCAGTGCTCTATCCACAGGGCCACCTAGCTGCCCCAAGAATCACATCTTCCTCCTCCAAAAAAGGCAAAGTAAAGAACAAAAAACAAACAAAAAAGCTTCTCAAAGAGATATTATAGTTGTACTCTTTACCCCCAAACAAATGAAAACTCAATCTAACACTCAATTCATCTCCAAAAGTCATAATACAGCACAAAAAATGTTTTCAATGAGCTTACTATTCTGGAGGAAAACCAATGAATAATTTAATCTCCAAGGGATTCCTATTCTAGATAGGAAGAAACTATGGCTGCTGCTACTATTACTGTTATAATTACTACTACCACTACTACCACTGCTACTACGACTACTGCATCCACTACTACTACTAAGCACAAAATAGCTAGAATTTACATAATGCTTCAAGGTTTGCACAGGTATGATGAATTCTATATGGAAGGCTTTTATTTCCTTTTCTTGACAGCATAAAGTCAGGAGTGTAGCAGCATGAAGTGGGACCAGGGATGTCAGAATATGAATAAATGAGTAAACACAGTCACAGAGAGAAGCGTGGAGATAGATTAGACACATTTATAGGACCTAGAAGCTGTTGGTCAAAGTAGAATCAACGTTTTGAAATTGTCAGCAGTCTAGAGGCAGCTTACATCAAAGAATGAAAAGTTAGAGTAAAAATAGTAAGTCAGAGCTATGTCAGAGCTATGTTGGTAACAGGTGCTGGGGGACAGATTATATTCCTTGATTTTGTTTTGTTTTTGTTTGACTAATTTTAATGTACAGTTATGATGCTACCATAACTTAGAAAGCTTGAGTTTCAGAAACAAATGCCATCAAATGAAAATATACGCAAAGTGTTTCATAAAGTTTAAAACTCTATGCAAATAACCGAGCAATTATTGGAGGTTGTAGACTCCTCTTCAAACCTTTTGCTTGTCTAGCAGTGGTGGTGGTATGCATCTAACTGTGTAGGGTGGAAGGTAAGAAGCTGGCGAGCAGGATACCTAGTCATTTCCTTTGTTCAGCGCTCCTCCCTTAAAACCATTACTTTCTCTTTAGCTAATGCTTTCGGTGCTGCCCCTCAACCTTTCCCTTAGTTACCCATTTGTTGCAGTACTGGATTTGGAGTCAGAAAAACCTGAGGTGAAACTGTACCTCAGGCATTCTAGCTGTGTGATCCTGGGTTAGTCCCTTAACCTCTCTCACATCTTCACTTTCTTCATCTGCAATAGCAGCACCTACGTCAGAGGACTGTTGAGAATATCAAAATATATATAACCCTCTTTGCAAATCTTAAAGTGCTATAAAAGTACTAGCTATTATGGGTTGTACTGGGTGGTAGAACAGTGAGAAAAGGGAAAAATCTGTCACCTTAGGTACAAGCATCTTCTGTCACAGTGTTTGTTATCAAAACTTCCCTGTTTTATGAAGTTGTCCCAGGAGAATTAGAAACCTTTTAGCCTCTGTCTCTGCCCTTGAGTTTAGGTCATGATTAGAAGTAGCCGAATATAAAAGGCTTTTGCAGATAATTCCATTCATATGCCATTATTTAAAATAAAGTCATAAATAAAGAGAAAGTTTTAGATGTAAAATCAGTTATGAAAAAAGTGTTATATTTCATTACTTTAAAACTTATGGTATTTTGTTTCAAATTAAAAAAATTATTTACAAATTAAATTTCTATTTTTGAAGGTTACTCACATTTTAAAAAATTTCATCCATCTATCGAATAAACATTTATTAAATACCAGCAATGTGCAAGGCACTATGATAGGTGCTACAGGGATACAAAGATGAATAAAACATGGACCAGCTCTAGATCTATGACTCTGTGACCTATGTTCTTTGCGTTCATGGAACTTATGATCTAGTGAAAGAAGTAGATGTGAACATAAACTTAATATTAAAGACAGCATTATTAATTCTTTCACTTGCTATCTGTGTGACCTTGGGCAAGTCACTGTACTTCACTTGTCTCATTTTCACTAGCTGTAAAATGAAGGGATTGAATTAAATCTTTAAGTTACTAGACCTGAGTTCAAATCTAGCCTTAGACACTTACTGTGTGACCCTGGGTAAGTCACTTAACCTCTATTTGCCTCAGTTTCCTCATCTATAAAATGGGGATAATAATAACACTTACCATCCAGGGTTGTTGTGAGGACTCAATGAGACAGTAACTGCTAAGTCTTTAGCACAGTGTCTAACACATAGTAAGTGCTATATAATGTTGGCTATTGTTATTATTATTTATTATTATCTAAGTCTTGAAAACTAGGGACATAAATGCATGAGGTACAATGAAAATGCTGTGAGACTTCAGAGGAATAATTTTGTCTTTCTGTGCTTTCTCTTCTTTCCTTCACTGTCCTACTCTTCATCCTGTGATATCTGACAGCCATAATCATGAAAATCTTCAAAGACACTGAGTGAAATAGAAAACAGGGTGTTTTGGTTTGTCTTATTAGGCATGTTACAGTTGACTCCAGGAAGTCAGATATGGCTGTACAACTATCTCAGTGATGGCCAGGAAAACCAAAACCATAGGTGAAGAGAAGAAGAATAGCACAGGAAATATTTGAAAATATATAAAAAATTGTCTTGATTAGTAGATTCACTTATGCAAAAAATAAAAATATGTAGATAAGTACATTTTTCAGATTTCACATATGATACCTTTAGAAATAATAGGGAGCTGTTGTAGTTTATTAAGAAGGTAGGTGACATATACCTTCTCTCTCTTTCTTAAAAATGATACTCCAGCTCCCCACTTGGACTATTGCTCTGGCTCTCTCCCTATGCCTGAAATGCTCACTTTCTCTCTCTTTACCTCTACCTCAAAGAATCCCTTTCTTCCTTCAGGATACTGTTCAAGCACCATTTTCTACATGAAACCTTTCCTGATACTTTCAACTGTTAGTATGCTCCTCCCCAAACTACCTTGCCATTAACTCCTTTTTTGTATTTTATTTTCTTTATCTTCATTATGGACTATTTTAAATGTGTACTCTTCTCTCTCTCTGTCTTTGTCTCTTTGTATCTCTTTGTCTCTCTGTCTCATTGTCTCTTTTTCTGTCTTTCTCTCCCTTACCCCCTTTGAATGTAAATTCTTTGCTAGTAAGGAGAGTTTAATTGACTATATTTGTATCCACAACACCTAGCACAATATCTGGGCGCTTAATAAATAATTGTTGATTGATGATACACAGTAAATCAACAAACATTTATTAAGTGCCTATTATGTTTCAAGCATAGTGCTAAGTTGGCATGCAAAGAAGTACAAAAATCCTGTCCTGTCTTCAAGGAGCTCACATTCCAATGAGGGAAACAACATGCAAACAGCTGTGTACATACAAGATGCATACAGGGTAAATTGAGGGTAATTTCAGAGAGAAGGAGCTAATATTAAAGAGGCTTCTTTCAGAAGGTGAGATTTTACCTGACACTTGAAGGAAGCCAGGAAACCAGGAAGCAAAAATTAGGAGAGATGTGTATTGTCAGTGCTAGAAAAACAAGTTAAACAAATGTCCCACTGACTGTCAAGCAACAGAATCTGCTTATACATAAGAACCAATACATTTAATCTTGCCCCCAATGGAATTTCCTCCTTTATAGAGCTAGAAAAAGTGTACAGATAAAACAGGGTAAAAATATTACACATTGACAGTCATTTGAAAAACTTCGCAAAAGGACAAAACAACTTCTTTTGTGAAGAAGTAGGAACACTTGTGAAATGAAAGGTGGGCCTTTAGTTGGAGGCCATAGCTGCCCACAATATGAAGCTGTGGGACCTCAAATTCAAACGCCTCATTACTGTTGTCCTAATTCAGTTAAAAAAGATGGTTTTGTTTTTGTTTGTTTTTGCCAAGAGTAGATGACAAATATTAAGTAATAAGAACGAATGGCTGGCGGAGCCAAGATGGTGGAGTGAAAGCAGTGACTTGCTTGAGCTCTCCTCCAAACCCCTGCAAATACTCATAAAAAATGGCTCTAAACAAATTCTGAAGCAGCAGAACCCACAAAAAGACAGAGTGAAACAAATTTCCAGCTGAAGACAACCTGGATGATTGATCAGAAAGGTGTATAGCATTGGGCTGGGAGCACAACACAGCACAGCGCAGCACAGCTTGGGTGCCCAGGCCACCGTGAACCTGGAGCAGGCCTCAGAGGACTGAATCTTGGGCAGCTGTGGAGGTTTCCAGAATACTCAATCCACCAATGCCAAAGACAACTTAGAAGGTCAGTGGGAAAAGTCTGTTTCTGTTGGTGCTGAGAAAGGAAGGCGGGGTTTCAGATCCATTCCCCAAGAGCGTGGTGCTGGGGGGCAGCTGCTTCCTGAGCTTCTGGCCCACAGACTGAGGGGGAATCCAGTGGCTAATCAGAGAGGGATTGCAGGGATCTCTTTGCCAGTGCTGAGGCAGGAATCTCTTGCTTTGCTGTGTTTGGATCTGGGCCACAGTTCTAGGTGGCGGTGCTGGGGTGAGGAGGAGCGCTGGCTTGGTGGAGCTTGTGGTGGCTGTGAAGAGATTCGAATCCCTCCTCACAGTTACAGGACAGAAAGGAGTACTTGTATTTGCAGGCCAGGAAAGGAGTAAACACCTCTCCCCTTATCATACCACCTTGGAAGAACTGAAAATTTACAGGGCCCTACAAGTATCTCTGAAAACAGCTGTACAAACCCCCCGAAGCTTGGGACAGTACATTCTCCACATTGGAAGCAGATTCGTGCCTTAACAAAGATTTTAAAACTCAAGTAATTGGCCGGGATCATGAGCAAGCAGTGCAAAAAGAGTCAGACTATATTATCTTACTTTGGTGAAAAAGAAGATCAAAATATACAACCAGAAGAAGACAACAAAGTCAAAGCTCCTACATCCAAAGCCTCCAAGAAAAATATGAATCAGTCCCAGGCCTTGGAAGAGCTCAAAAGGGATTTTGAGAAGCAAGTAAGGGAAGTAGAGGAAAAACTGGGAAAGAAATGAGAGTGATGCAAGAAAATCATGAAAAACAAGTCAACAGCTTGCTAAAGGAGACCCAAAAAATACTGAAGAAAATAACACCTTAAAAAATAGCCTAACCCAAATGGCAAAAGAGGTCCAAAAAGCCAATGAGGAGAAAAATGCCCTAAAAAAAAAATTGGCCAAATGGAAAAGGAAGTCCAAAAGTTACTGAAGAAAATACTTCCTTAAAAATTAGAATAGAGCAATTGGAAGATAGTGACTTTATGAGAAATCAGACACAGTAGAACAAATCCAAAAGAATGAAAAATTAGAAAACAATGTGAAATATCTCATTGGAAAAACAACTGACCTGGAAAATAGATCCAGGAGAGAGAATTTAAAAATTATTGGACTATCTGAAAGCCATGATCAAAAAAAAAAGCCTAGACATCATCTTTCAAGAAATTATCAAGGAAAACTGCCCTGATATATTAGAACCAGAGGCAAAATAGAAATTGAAAGAATCCACAGATCTCCTCCTGAAAGAGATCCCCAAAGGAAAACTCCTAGGAATATTATAGCCAAATTCCAGAGTTCCCAGGTCAAGGAGAAAATATTACAAGCTGCCAGAAGGAAACAGTTCAAGTACTGTGGAAACACAATCAGGATAACACAAGATTTAGCAGCTTCTACATTAAAGGACCGCAGGGCATGGAATATAATATTCTGGAGGGCAAAGGAGATAGGATTACAACCAAGAATCACCTACCCAGCAAAACTGAGTATAATCCTTCAGGGGAAAAAATGGTCATTCAGTGAAATAGAGGACTTTCAAGCATTCTTGATGAAAAGACCAGAGCTGAATAGAAAATTTGACTTTCAAATACAGGACTCAAGTGGAACATGAAGAGGTAAACAGGAAAGAGAAATCATAAGAGACTTATTAAGATTGAACTGTTTACATTCCTGCATGGAAAGATGATATTTATAACTCATGAGACCTTTGTCAGTATTAGGGTAGTTGGAGGAAAAAAATTATATGTATGTATATGTAGATAGATAGATAGAGGCACAGGGTGAGCTGAAGATTAAGGGGTCATATCTGGAGAATAAAATTAAGGGATGAGAGAGGATTATACTCGGAGAAGAAGAAAGGGAGAGGTAGAATGGGGTAAATTATCTCACAAAAAAAACAGAAAAGTCTCTTACAGTGGAGGGGAAACGGGGAAGGTGAGAGGGAATGAGTGAATCTTATTCTCATAGGATTTGGCTTAAGGAGGGAATAACATACACATTCAATTGGGTATGGAAATCTGTCTTACCCTACAGGAAAATAGGGGAGAAGGGGACAAGAGAGCAGGGGATGATAGAGAGGAGGGCAGATTGGGAAAGGGGGTAATCAGAAGTAAATACTTCTGAGGAGGGACAGGGTCAAAAGAAAGAATAGAATAAATGGGAGGGCAGGATAGGATTAAGGGAAATAGAGTTAGTTTTTCACAACATGTCTACTATGGATGTGTTTTGCATAACTGCACATGTACAACCTATATTGAGTTGCTTGCCTTTTCAATGAGGGTGGGGAGGGAGGAAGAGAAAATTTGAAACCTAAAGTTTTAAAAAATGTATGTTTTAAAAAAATGTTTTCACATGCTCCTGGGAAATATGAAATATAGGAAATGGGGTACAGAAGTCTGTCCTGCCCTACAGGAAAATAGAAGGGGAAGAGGATAAGAGAAGGGGAGAGAGATAGAAGAGAGGACAGACCAGGGGAAGGGATTTTCAGAATGCATGATATCTTCGGGTGGGGGGAGGGGGGAGATGGGGTGAAAATTTGGAATTCAAAAACTGGTGGAAGTGAATGTTGAAAAATAAAAATAAACAAATTTATATTTTAAAAAAAGAAAACAAAAAGAATGAATGGCTAATTATTAATGGTTTGAGTAAAGGCTAATATTGAGACACAATAATTTCCTTTTTTTTTTTTACCCCAAAGGCAGGATCTGGTCCTAGAACAAAATGAAACACAAAGGCAAAGGTAGAAAAGAAAAAAAGCACAGGAGGATGGCAAAGATACTTATGTCTATTACTAGCCATAGGCCTGCTTGTTTATGTATTTGCGGCTATTTTGATCCACATTTGGAGAAGCTGTGGCGAAAAGACATTTTGTGTCCAGTTGACTGATAATACATTCACACATATATGTGTGTGTGTGTGTGTTGTGTGTGTGTGTGTGTGTGTGTGTGTATGTGTGAAAATGTCGTAGGTTTTATCTACATGAATCTAGTGGCTGAGCTGGTTTGATTAAACTCACCAGTTCAACAGCTGACTAATTTAAGGCAGCTAAGTGGCACAGTGAATAGAGCACTGGGCTTGGAGTCGGGAACACTTGAGTTCCAATCTGGTTTTAGGTACTGACTAGATTATGTGAGCCACTTAGCCTTTATCTGTCTCAGTTTCCTCAATTGTAAAATGAGAATAATAATAGCATCTGCCTCTCAGGGTTGTTGTAGGGAACAAATAAGATAACATTGTTAAGAACTTATCCCCCAAGGAATATAGTAGGTACTTGTATCTTTCCTTCTGATGCTGTAAAACAGTTAGATTTTTAAAAGGCAGTGAGTGGATAGAGCAGTGGATAGAATGCCAGGCCTGGAGTCAGGAAGACTCATCTTCCTGAGTTCAAATCTATCATCAGACGTTTAGTAGCTGTGTGACCCCGGGCAAGTCACTTCATCCTATTTGCTTCAGTTTCCTCATCTGTAAAATGACCTAGAAAAGGAACCATTTCAGTGTCTCTGCCAAGAAAACTTTAAAAAGGGTCACAAAGAGTCAGACATGACTGAAAAATGACTCAACAAGATTTTTTTTTAAATGTGGAATTGCCTATTTATTTGTTTCAACTAAATTATGCAGTTATTTGTGCCATGTAGACACAGGCATAGCAGAGGAACCTATTAGTGTCATTCTTCACACTTTCATTTTTACCCTAATCGTGAATGAAACCTTAAGAAGCAGTAACTGTCATTTTAAAACCAGGTAGGGCCTTCATTGGATCTACTATCACATTCATGTCTGTCCTCCTTGCCTTTTTGAATCATTTCAGGCCCCAACCCCTTTGCACTCGGGATTCACTGCTTCTCAAAGTGTTGTGGTTTTGATTTTCCCCCATTTATTTATTTATTCATTCATTTATTTATTTGTAACATTCATTAAAAAAGGTTGGTTTTTTTTGAATTCCAAATTCTCTTCCTCCCCTCCTCTTCCACCTATTGAGAAAGCAAGCAATATAATATCAATTACATATGTGAAATTCTGGAAAACATTTTCATATTAATAATTTTGTAAAAAAAAAAGCAAGAAACAAAGAAAGTGAAAAAAAAAGTATGCTTCAGTCTTCCCTCAGAGTTTATCAGTTCTCTCTCCCTGTAGGTGGATAGCATTTTTCGCTATTCGTCCTTTGGAATTGTCTTGATCAGAGTAGCTAAGTCTTTCACAGCTGATCATTGTTGCAATGTTGCTGTTACTGTGTATACTTTTTTCCTGGTTCTGCTCATTTCACTTTGGATCAGACTTCCCAGGTTTTTCTGAAATCATCCTGATCATCATTTCTTGTAGTATAGTAGTATTCTGTCACAATCATCTACAACTTAATTCAATTATTCTCCCATTGATATCTATCCCCTCATTTCCCAATTCTTTGCCATCACAGAAGAGCTGCTATAAATATTTTTGTGCATGTAGGTCTTTTTTCTTTTTCTTTGATCTCTGTGGAATACAGACCTAGTGCCAGATCAAAGGGAACACACAATGTTATGGCCCTTTGGACATAGTTCCAAATTGTTCCCCAGAATGGTTGGATCAGTTCACAAATCCACCAATAGCTCATTAGTGTACCTATTTTCCCAACGGTGGTCACATGATACTTGAATTGTTTCTTTCTGGCTGCTTGCAATATTCTCTCCTTGTCCTGGTGCTCTGGAATTTGGTTATAAAATTCCTGGGAGTTTTCATTTCACCTCTTTCAGGAGGTGATTGGTAGATTGTTTTAATTTCAATTTTACCCTCTGGATCTAAGATGTTGTGGCAGTGTTTCTTTATAATTTCTTGAAATATGATGTTGAGGCTCTCTCTCATCATAGTTTTCAAGTAGTCAATTAATTCTTTTTTTCTTTTAGTCCAATAATTCTTAAATGATCTCTCTTTGATCTATTTTCCAGGTCAATTGGTTTTGCTGATGAGAAATTTTACATATTCTATTTTTTCATTCTTTTGACTTTGTTTTTATTATTTCTTGATGTTTCCTGGAGTCATAAGGTTAGACTCCTCCAATTCTAATTTTTAAGTAATTATTTTCTTCAGTGAGTTTTTGTACCTCTTTCCCCATTTGGCCAATTATACTTTTTAAGGAGTTCTTTTTCTTTAGTGAATTTTTGTGCCTCTTTAGGGCAATTGTGTTTTTAAGGTTTTTTTCCAGTATTTTTGGTGTGCCCTTTTTTTAAACCAAATTCTTAATTCTTGTTTCATAATTTTCTTTTGTCAATCTCATTTCTTTTCTCAACTTTTCCTATACCACTCACCTTTTTTTAAAAAACACTTCCAGGAATTTTGGTTGCACTTGTGTCCAATTAGCATCTTTTCTTTGAGGCTTTGGGTGTAGGTATTTTTCCATTGTTTTCCTCTTCTGAGTTTGTGACTTGGTCTTCCCTCCCACTGTAGTAGCTTTTTATGATCAAGTTTTTTTTTGTTGTTGTTTGTTCACATTTTCCCCAGGTTATTTCTTGACTTTGAACTTTATGTTAAAGTTGGGCTCAATTCATCTGGAGGTAGGGAGGCAATGTTCCACACTTTGGACCTTTTTGTGTTACTGTTTTCAGAGCTAGTTCTTGGGGTGTGCATGTTTTTGGTGGTTCCAAGGTGATGTTATCCTGGAAGAGGTGTGGTCCCTGCTCTCAGTATCTGCTCTGATCTTTACTCTGCATCTCTATAGCTGCAAGTGCTAGCATTCTTCTGGCCCTGGGACTGTGACCAGGCTCCCTGATCTTCTGTAGCTGCAAGCACTAGCACATCTCTCTGTTTTAGAACTGCAGCCAGGGCTCTTGTTCCCTGGTGACTGACCACAAGTGCTCCTATTGGCCATGGAGTGATGATCCAGAACTGTGTATGGACAACAGAATTGCTAAATCACACCATGCCCTGACCCAGTGTTAGCAAAGGGTCTGGATAATCTATTTCTGACCCATTGTCTGACTCCCTTACCATCTCTGTGTTGAAAGCTTCTGAAGCTGCTGCTGCTGGTGGTATTGTAGTCACCTCCAAGGCCCACTGCTGGTACTGCTATGGCATGTACTCCAGTCTATCTCCCAATCCAATGTCATACATCACTCCTGTCAATCTCCTAAGTTGTCTTAGGCTGGAAAAATGTCTCACTCTGAGCTTTTCTTGCCTCTGCCTCTCCAGAATTAGATTTGTATCATTATTTTACAGTTGTTTAGAGGGGAATGTTAGGAGAGTTGACTGGGTTGCTGCTGTTACTTTGCTATCATGGCTCTGCCCTTGCTGCCTTATTGTTAAGCAAATGTTTCATGTTTAAGAATCTGTGGTACTACTCTGATTTTATAAAAATGGGAAGCACAGTGGTACTAGTGGGGGCTCAGGAGCTACAGTGGTAAGTAGGTAAGTAGTAAGGTAGTAGTATCAAGCTTTTTCCCTGGTAAGGATGAGAAAGAGAAAGAGGGGGAGAGAGAGAGAGAGAAGAGAGAGAGAGAGAGAGAGAGAGAGAGAGAGAGAGAGAGAGAGAGAGAGAGAGAGAGAACCCCTAGGGAGAGTTGAGAGTCAATGCCATGCCTAGGTTACACTGCTTGCATAAGTTGGTCTGAAGCCATATCTATGCTACACAGACATTGAATGAGAAACTATCTTATGATAAAAATTCATGAACTTTGCAACTTTGTTGCACTTTGTTGTTTAATCAAAGAACTCTGCCCCATCTTCCCTTCCTTGCTTTCTTGTTCTTGTTTTCTGGATAGTAGAGATTACCATAGAACTGAGTTTCAGATAGCTGGAACCTTACTGAACAATTTCCATATAATTCAATTCATCAAGGACTTATTAACCACCAGGACAAAAAACTGTGTGCCACACTGGATAAAAGACCAGCTTTGTAGTCAGGAAAACCCAAGCTCAGGTTCTACTCCTGATATATGCTAGTCTTATGACCATAGGCAAGTCGCTTAATCTCTTAATATTTGAGGTAACTCTCCAAAAGACTTAAAAGTTACAGATTATTTGTTAATCAGCATAGGTGGAAGGACTTCCCCAAAAAGATGAGATCACAGTTCCTGAGGAAGAAAACAAAACCAAAACAAAACAAAGCACTATGCCAGTTGCTGGGGCTAAAACAAAAACAAACAAAAAAACCCCAAACCCATTCCTTCCCTCTAAAGGCTTACATTCTACTGATGGATTTGATTAGTTTACTCTTACATGATGGTTGATAGCGTCAATAAGAACAATTTTTCACAAGGTAAATGCAGTACTCTTAAAAGAATATCATGGGTTGTTGTTGCCATTGGAGAAGGGCAAATGCTGATATTACTGAACCGAAATGAAAGCTTTGGAGACCAGCCAAATTCGATGGCTTCTTTGTAAAATGCTTTACATTTTCTTTACAGTGGAAGAGCTTTATGCAAAGTAAGCCTTAAAAGTTTTGAGGAGTTTGGGTTTCCAGGAAATGCCATGGACCTGGACTGGTTTTGCTGTTAAGAATTACCATACACTTTTAGTTCAAATTTAGTATGGATTTTCT
Organism: Phascolarctos cinereus; assembly: GCF_003287225.1. Lineage (NCBI taxonomy): Eukaryota > Metazoa > Chordata > Mammalia > Diprotodontia > Phascolarctidae > Phascolarctos > Phascolarctos cinereus. Next base: position 21,884,578 of record NW_027556098.1, on the reverse strand, counting down.
AGCAGGCAGAGGCAGAGCATATGTATGGCATTGACTTTGAACCAGCTAACCTCTAAGAGTTCAATATAAAACACTTAAGAGCTGTATTTGGAATTGCTGATAATGAAACAGAGCTTGCCCAGGAAGACCTTATGGAAAAATCATAATTAGTAATGTGGAGTCAGAGGGATCAGTGCAAACCTATCACAAAAAAAGTCTGCAGAACTTTCCTCATCAATAATTTAACTTGATTCCTGGTAGAGTTGTGATAAATTCAAAAGGGAGTCTGAAGCAGAAAATAGCTTCACTGACAAATACAGCCCAAAAAGTCTCCAGTGAGGTGGTGTGGTATAGTGGCAAGAACGCTGAAGTGGTAAGAACACTGAAGTGGGAGCCCTTCTTTCCAGTCCTGGTTCTGTCATTAGGTATACAAATAGAAGAAAGCTATGTAATATCTTTGTCTCATTTTCCTCGTATGTAAAATGAGAGGGTAGGACCGTTAAAATCCCTTCTAACTTTAATTTATGATCTTACAAGGAGATGATCTGGAAAAAAAAAGCCCTTTCAGCTAGAAATTCATGTCTCTATGACTGCAGCAAATGAGGAATTAGAACAATGTCTACTACATTAATGGGCTTAATGCATTCCTTTGTAGTCATTTCCATATTTCATTTTATGAAATTGATCACTGCTTTAGACCAGAGCCTCAAAATCCTTGGATGACATCTAATGAGAGATTTTCATTTGTTTTCCTAACATCTTAAACTTTGAGTTGTTTTTTTCCCTAATATAATTTCATTTTCCTCTAAGTACAGAGCTATTGTTTTAAATGCCTGAAGGGAATCAGACCACAACAAGCTAATTTGGCAAGTAAGAGAGCCCACATTCCAAGTAGTTGAATTTTTTCCCCTCCCTTAAATAAAGTTTTGGTTTTGTCCATTATGAATTAATATTTTTCTGACTTTGAAGAACTGGCCAAAAATTTCACACACAGATTTTTATGGGCTTTCCTTAATATAGTTTTATGTTTAATATTTCATTTTTCTTGGTTATGGGATAATTCAAATTGCAAACAAAAAAAGATTAACTGGTTTAGGAAATACCCCCAAAATGTTTGTTTTGTTTTGTTTTGCCACAGACATTCATCACCTAAAATATTCTGGAATAATTGCCCGAAATAACAAGGAACCCATGGTGATGAGGATTACTCATTTTGCCAAATTTAGAACCCACTGAGAAATCATGGACTTTAAGCTTCAACTCAAACCAAGCCATTTGGGACTTTAGTTCCTTTACTTTCAATTATGATTTTTTCTAAGAAAAAAAGTTTGCCACTCATAAAAAGGGCTCTAAAGGCCTTATTAGACATCAAATAGCTCTTACAACACAACCTTTTGATGAGCAAAAGTTCTAACAAACCCAAAAGACCCATTCAAATTTCCATAAAATACACATGAACTGACATCCCAACCCCAAATCATGATTGGGAGTTAGAAAAAAACCTTTTAAATAGTTTTTAAGCCCCTGTTATCAAATGAATAGTTTGAGCTGCCTGCTAAATGTATGTGGTACCTGTGGTTTACCCACCCCACCTTTATTTTCGAGAGTTAGAAGGGGAAACCTGTATGTCCAGTGGTATGAGAATCAGGAGGGCTTGTTCTGTTCTTCAGACAAGTCACTTCACTTTTTTTTTTGGTTCCTTTTTGGTTTCAGGGGAAAGGACAAATAGTTTCCCCAAACATTTGATTTTAAAATGATCATCTACACAAATCGAATTAAACATACCACCTGGGAGGACAACAGACTGTCTGAACAGATGCCAAATGGTTGTTCCCATAGTCTTTTCTTCTGTACCAACATTATTGCCTCCTTTAGAGTCGTAAATGGGATCTTCCTTTCTTCTTTGATATTTTGAATGATGTGTGAATTCATCAACATAGGTCCTCCATCCAATGGTACTAGCTATGTCTTCTCATCCAATGTGATTCTTGTCTGTTTTCTCTCATAAATTCAGTAATGCAAGTAAACCCAACATAGTGGGAGATTTGCACTAAATCTTTTGTTTTTATATCTTTATGTGCATAAAAATGGGGCATCAAGACTATTAATTGATCCTCCCTCTCCCCCCCTTACCTGCCTGAACTTCCTCCTTTTCCAGTCACACATTTCTCTAATATCCTTTATGCAGCTTCTCCTAGGCTATACTTAATTGTTGATGTGTTGCAGCCTACTCATGCTCACATAAAACATTCTACTATCTTTTGGGTAGCCCACAACTTGAATTCTTTGGATAGTATGTTATGTCATGACTTACAGTGATACATCACTGGAAAAAAAATATTGACATTTAAAGGATGGACCTTTGCTAGATGTTCAGGATCATTAAAAGGATTGTGCAATTTTTCCAAGGCATTCCAGGCTCCTCTCCTTTTCCTGATTTCTACTGCTCTCCTTATCCTGTTTTTTATTGTTGTTGTTGTTGTTGTTGTTGTTCATCTCAATGTCTGTCCAAGATAAAAGTATAGTGGCTTGTCCATCCAACAACATACTGCAGTCTGTACAAAAACAAGGTGACTTCTATATATGTCAAAATTATACATGATTAATTTTGATTACATTAAATTGAAAAGTTTTTGCACAAACAAAACCAATGCAACTAAAATTAGAAGAAAGGTAGAAAATTGGGAAATAATTTTTACAACCAGTCTCTCTGATAAGAGACTCATTTCTAAAATATATAGAGAATTAAGTAAAATTTATAAGAATACAAGCCATTCCCCAATTGATAAAGGGTCAAAGGATATGAACAGACAGTTCTCAGATGAAGAAATTAAAGCCATCTATAGTCATATGAAAAAATGCTCTAAATCATTATCAATTAGAGAAATGCAAATCAAAACAACTCTGAGGTACCACATCACACCTATCAGATTAGCCAACATGACAAAACAGGAAAATTATACATGTTAGAGAAGATGTGGGAAAATTGGAACATTAATGCATTGTTGGTGGAGTTATGAAACGATTTAACCATTTTGGAGAACAGTTTCGAACTATGCCCAAAGGGCTATACCCTTTGACCCAGCAATAGCACTTCTAGGTCTATATCCCAAAGAGATCATACAAATGGGAAAAGGACCCACATGTACAAAAATATTCATAGCAGCTCTTTTTTTGTGGTGGCAAAGAATTGGAAATTGAGAGGATGCCCATCAACTGGGGAATAGCTGAGCAAGTTGTGGTATATGAATGTAATGGAATATTATTGTGCTATAAAAATAATGAACAGGCTGACTTCAGAAAAACCTGGAAAGACTTGCATGGTCTGCTGAGTGAAGTGAGTAGACCCAAGAGAACATTGTACACAATAACAGCCATGGTGTATGATGACTAATATTGATAAACTTAACCCTTCCCAGCAATACAAGGATCTAAGACATCTCCAGAGGCCTCGTGATGGAAAATGCTATCCACATCCAAAGAAATAACTATGAAAGTTGAATTGCTATTTTTTTCTCTTCTGTTGAGTTTTGTTTCCTCTTTCTGATGGTTCCTCCTATTGGTTTTGATTTTTACTTCCAACACCACTAATGTGAAAATATGTTTAATGGGAATGTAAATGTGTAGCCTATATCATATTGTGCACCGTCTTGGGGAGGGTAGTGGTGAGGACGGGGGAGAAAAATTTTAAACTTAAAAGCATATGAAAGTGATAATTGATAAATCAAAATAAGTTAATAAAATTAAAAAAAGAAAAAGAATTATACACGATTCTTTGAAAGATGTAGCAATAGAGATAATTTTGTTTAATGACCTGCTGTTTATTAATGCTTAATCAGTCAGTAGACATTTATTAATCACCTACTATTTGCTAGGTAATGTGCTAAGTGCTGGAGATACCAAAAAAAGACAAAAGAATCTTTGTCCTGGAAGAGCTCCAAATCTAATGGGGAAGGGGCAATACACAACATGCAAACAGCTATGTATAAAACAAACCATGTACAGGATAAATAGGAAATAATCAACAAAGGGAAGACACTAGAACTGAAGGATTGGAAAGGCTTCCCACAGAAGATGAAGTTTTGTCTGGGACTTGAAGAAAGCTATGAAAACCAGAATGCAGAGATGAGGAGGCAATGCACTCTATGCCTGGCAAAAGCCAGTGAAAATGCCCAGAAGTGAGAAATACTGTCTTATTTGAAGAATTGCAAGGAGGCCAGTGTCACTGGATTGAACAATTCATAAGGGGATGTAACATATAAGACTAGAAAGGTGGGTAAGTGAGATAATACGTTTTGAAGGGCTTTGAATGTCAAATATAGGATATTATATGTAATCCTAAAAATGATAGGGAGTTGTCGGAGTTTACTGACTGGGTGTGGTTGGGTGTGTTATGGTTGGACCTGTGCTTTTGGAAAATATCTTTGGCAGCAGAGTGAAGAATGGATTGGAGTGGAGTGTGACTTGTGTCTGGCAGGTTAACCAGAAGACTTTTTCAATAGTCCAGGATGAGGAGATGAGGGCTTGCACCAGGATGATGGCAATGTCAGAGGAGAGAAAGGGTGGTATTCAAGAGATGTTGCAAAGATGAAATCAAGGGGCAACTAGGTGGTGCAGTGGGTAGAGCATTGGCCCTGGAGTCAGGAAGACCTGAGTTCAAATCTGGTCTTTGACACGTAACACTCACTAGCTATGTGACTCTGTGCAAGTCACTTAACCCCCTTGAATAGCCAAAAAAAAAAGATGAAATCAACAGGCCTTAGCAAAAGATTGAATACTAGGGATGAGAGACAGTGGGGAGAGATTTAAAGCCTGGGGAAATAGGAGGATGGTGGTGCCTGTAATAGTAACATACTTATGATATGCATATTTATCTATGTGCTTCTCTCCCACACTAGATTGTAAGTTCATTGTGAATATGAATTCCTTCCTTGGTACAGGTATATCCAGTTGTGCCTGGCATATAGTATAAATACTTATTTACTTCCATCATGGAGCATGAACACAAAATCCAAGTAGAAAAGGGGTTACCTATAGATGGTAAGGTCCTACAGATGATCCTATTTGCAGAGTACATTAAGCAAGTCCTGGAATCTTGCAGAACCACGTAAATGGTTCATAACCACTCAGGATCATTTGAGACCAGGGAAGTAGTGCAGTGGATGATGCACTGGACCTGGAGTTAGGAAGAAATTAATTCAAATTGAGCCTTAGACACTTACTAGCTATATGATCCTGGGGAAGTCACGTAACCTCTGTCTCAGGTTTCTCAGCTGTAAAATGGGGATAATAATAGCATCATAGAGTTGTGAGGCTAAAATGAGTTAATAATTATAAAGTGCTTTGCAAATTTTAAAGTGCTATACAAATGCTAATTTCTAGCTATCCTTGTAAGAACAAACTCAACCAAATTGGAAGGGAACATTTATTTTCTTCCTCTCTAGCTGCTGCTTCCTTAATGTCATCATCCCTACCATTCCATTTCTTATGATCTTAATAACAACAATAGATATAGATAGGAATTGGACTTGGGATTTAATTGGTATAAGAAATTCCCATATGAAGAAATGCAGGAAATTCCTCTACCAATGCAGGTTGGCATATCCTCTGCAGTTTACAATCTTAGCTATCTAGAGCAGCAGTGTCAAACTCAAATGGAAACACATTCCTATGGGCATGTTGACTTAGAGAACCACCAATTAACATTAGCCATCTTGCATTGCAGTTTATACATTTTGTTGTTGTTCAGTCTATCCTTCACTATCTCTTGAAGTTTGTCCAATCTCATGTCCATTACTTCCGTGATACTGTCTTTCTCATCCTCTGCTGTTCCCTTTTTCTTTTGCCTTCCATCATTCTCACTTAGGAGCTTTTCCAATAAGTCCTGTCTTGTCATCATGTGGCCAAAATTTGTAAGCTTTAGCTTCAGTATTTGACCTTCAGACTGAATTGTCCAAGTTAATTTCTTTAAGTATTGACTCATTTCATCCCCTTGCTGTCAAGGGACTCTCAAAAGTCTCTAGCACCACAATTTGAAAGCCATACATTGCTACTGGGGAAAACAAAACAAAACAAAACATATTTTTGACTATACAGACCTTTGTCAGCAAGGTGATATCTTTGCTTTTTAGTATGCTGTCCAGATTTTCCATAGCTTTCCTTCCAAGGAACAAGTATCTTTTAGTTTCATGGCACAATAACTATCTGTGGTGATCTTTGAGCCCAAGAATATACAGTCAGACACTGCTTCTGTTTCTTCTCACTCTATTTGCCAAGACATGATGGGACCAGTTGCCAAGATCTTAGTTTTTTTTTTTGTTTGTTTGTTTTTGGTAGGCAATTGGGGTTAAGTGACTTGCCCAGGGTCACACAGCTAGTAAGTGTTATATGTCTGAGGTCACATTTGAACTCAGGTCCTCCCCAATCTGCTGGTGCTCTATCCACTGCACCACCTAGCTGCCCCTTTAGTTTTTTTGATGTTAAGTTTCAAGCCACCTTTAAAATTCTCCTTTTTCACTCTCATTAAGAAGCTTCTTAATTCTTCTTCACTCTCTGCCATCAAATTGGTAATTATATGCATATTTGAGATTGTTGATATTCCTCCCAGTAACCTTAATTCTGGCTTTTTATTTGTTTAGGGTGGCATTTGCATGACATACTCTACATATAGGTTAAATAAATGAGTTGACAATATGCAGCCTTGTTGTACTCTTTTCTAATCTTATACCAATCAGTTGTTCAATGTTCAGTTCTAACTGTTGCTTCTTGGCCCACATACAGGTTCCTCAGGAAACAAGTAAGATAATCTAGTAGTCCTGTCTCTTTGAGGACTTGTCACATTTTGTTGTGATCCACACAATCAAAGGCTTTAAAGTAGTCAATGAAGCAGAAGTAGATTTTTTTTTTATTCCTGGAACTCCCTTGATTTTTCTGTAATCCAGCAAATCTTGACAATTTGATCCCCAGTTCCTATGTCTCTGAAAACTTGGCCTGGTCTTCTGTTAATTCTTAGTTCACATATTGCTGAAGCTAGCTTTCATAATTGTAAGCATAGCCTTGCTGTCATGTTAAATGAACACAATTTTTCAGCAATTGAACATTCTTTGGCACTGCCCTTCTTTAGGATTGGAACATAAACTGATCTTTTCCAATCCAATGGCCACTGTTGAGTTTTCCAAATTTGCTAGCATATTGAGTGTAACATGTTAACAGCATCATGTTTTACGATTTTAAATAGCTCAACTGGAATTCTGTTACCTCTGGTAGCCTTCCTGTTAGCAGTGCTTCCTAAGGCCCATTTGACTTTATTCTCCATGAAGGCTAGTTCTAGATCAGTAACCACACCACTGTAGTTATAACAATTCTAATATCTTTCTTGTATAGTTTTTCTGTGTATTTCTTGTCAGCTCTTCTTAATCTCTTCTATTTCTGTTAAGCTCCTACCATTTTTGAGACAAAAATGCCCATTTTTGCATGAAACATTTTCTTGATATCTCTAATTTCCTTAAAGAGGTCTCTTGTCTTTTCCATTTTATTGTTTTCTTCTATTTCTTTTTATTGCTTATAAAAGAAAACCTTATCTTTCCTTGCTATTTTCTGGAATTCTGCATTCAGTTGGGTGTATCTTCTTCTTTCTCTTTTCCCTTTCCCTTTCCTTCTTTCCTCAGCTATTTATAAAGTCTCATCCGACAACAATTTTGCTTTCTTGCTCTTCTTTTTCTTTAGAATGTTTTTTGTTACTGCCTCTTATACAGTGTTGCAAACTTCTGTCCGTAGTTCTTCAAACACTACCAATCAGACCTAATCCCTCAAAAGTATTCATTAATTCCACTTCATATTCATAAGAGATGTTATTTAGGTTGTACCTATAATGTCTAATAGTTTTCCTCACTTTTTTCAATTTAAGTCTGAATTTTACAATAAGAACCTCATGATCTGAGCCATAGTCAGCTTCAGGTCTTGTTTCATTTGACTGTTTGGAGCTTTTCCACCTTTGGTTGCAAAGTATATAATCAATCTGATTTCAGTTTTGACCATCTGGTGATGTTAATGTGTAGACTTGCCTTTTGGGTTGTTGAAAATGAGTGTTTGCCATGACCAGCAAGTTATCTTGACAGAGCTCTGTTAGTCTCTGCCCTGTTCCCTTAGTACTCCATGGCCAAACTTGCCTGTTGCTCCAATTATGTTTTGATTTTCCACTTTAGCATTCCAATCACCTATGATGAATGTGACATCTATTTTTGGTGTTATTTCTAGAAGATGTATGTCTTCATTGAACTGAGCAGCTTTGCTCTCTTCAGCATCAGTATTTGGAGCATAGACTTGAATTACCGTGATGCCAAACAATTTGCCTTAGATTCGAACAGCTTTTTGGCTACTCCATTTCTTCCATGAGATTCTTGCTCATAGTAGTATGTGTGGTGACCACCTGAATTAAATTCACTCATTCCTGTCCATTTAAGTTCACTGATACCCAAGATGTCAATGTTTAATCTTCCTGTTTCCTGTTTGACCACATCCAGCTTACCATGTTTCTTAGATCTTACATTCCAGGTTCATTTATTTTGTTAAATATTTCCTAATTACATTTTAATCTGGTTTGGGCTGCACTGAGAAATGCTGTGAGTTTGACACTTCTGGTAGAGCACTGAGAGATTAGTGCCTTGACCAGGGTCATACAGACAATATATATCAGAAGTGAGATTTGAACGGAGGTTTTCCTGGCTCCAAGGTGGGCTTTCTAGTCATTACTCCACACGATTTCTCTCTCACAATAATGATAATGATAATGATAATAACAATAATAATGTCATACTTAGAGTAATAATTAATAACAGCCAGATAGTTTATAAATACCTTTCCTTACAATGGTGTGAGGATATTCTCATTTTACAGAGAAGTAACTAAAAATCCAAGAAGCAAAATAATTCATATAATGCCATAAGGTTCTTCTTGTAGGTGCACATCTAAAGCCAGCATCGTCTTAGTTCAAGTTCAATGTTGGCATTATGGGGATTTTTTTTCCTTTATTGTTTGGGACTTAGGATCATTCTTCCTGCAAATTTTTGGACAATTAAAAGCCTGTTTTAATGTTAACCCCACCTGAACAAAAATTATCTCATAATATGTAACAACGTACTTGGAGACTTAGATAAGAAGCCAGAGAAAGAATCTCAGTTATCCCTGACTCCTTAGTGACATTTAAATCCTTTTTCTCAATCAGCCTATTTGTGAATCCTTTAAATTGTAGTAGCTTATTTATTCCTTAACCTGACTTAGTTTACCTGTAGAGTTTCCCTATGGGACATGTGAGACGATGACTATTTAAGTTTGTTCAACTTTTACGACATTGAAGGAAGTATGAGATTATGAGTCTATGGAAGATACAAAATTACAATATGTAAATGAATTATTTCTTTGTCACTCTGATGTATTTTTATCTATAAGAAAGCTTGTTAGAATCTTAATGATAGTTCAGGTTTTCTGTGAGGCTTGAACCTGTACTTGAGCATAATAATAAAACCTAGGTTTTTACCTCCATAATTTCTGCATTGTGGTAAGTATATATTTAGCAACAGTTAGCCGCCACATGAACTCAGAGAGGAAATATTTCTCCCATAACATTGAGATGAAAAGAGGCATTCTCAAGTCACTGAACATTTAATAAAGATAGTTTAGTTTGCCTTAACACAGCAAGGCTATATAACAAGGGTACAGTAGTACTTAGCATCTCTGGCCCCAATCTTTCCATCTGAAAATACATCTGTTCAGTCGGTCATCAGTGTATTGTGTCTCACAATGTTTTCAGGCACCTGGCAAGTCTGAGAGGTACCAACTTCTTGTTTGTCACTCGTTTTTGAAGAAGACCAATGATATCACTGGGGGCTGTCTTGACTTGTGCTTGAACTGGATTTAAGTGAGGCAGAGCACTCTCTCTTCCAGAGTCATTGAAGTCCAGTGGCAGGGCAAAAATCAGGACAACTGGGGTTGGCTCAGGAAGTAATGGATTACTTCAGTGTCTTCAAGTCTGACCAAGCTGTTCCATAGTGCTTGCTTCAGGTGCCTTCATGGACATAGGAACAAATTGTTCTCATCAGCCCATTCCATTGGAGGAAGTCTGTACATGCTTAGAATAGACACCCCCCCCCCAACTCACTTATGGGTTTGATGTACCAACCATGTGAGGCTTTTAAATCCCCAGATCAGGAAAATGCACCAAGGAAGTTAGAGCCAATCAGGTTGGATGGTAGGGTAGGGGGAGAGCTGGGTCGGGGTATGGCAGCTATCTCAATGGAAATCTCTGGTCCTATCACATTTAATAAGTGGCAGAGATAGGTTGCTGGACTCCAAGTTCAAAGTACTTTTTTTTTTTACTATCCCACATTGCCTCTCCTATACCTATTCCTTGTTACTTGCTGTGTACCTTCCTGAACTTTCTGTTTGATCATCTGCTGAACTTTCCTTTCTTGTCAAATCACTTAGCAATTCATGTCCATGATGAACTTTTACCCTTCCCTCTGTCTCTATACTTAAGTTTTTTAGTGCTCACTCATTTTCCTTCTTCCCTACTTAGTCTGTCTCTAGCTCTCTTTCATATGTGATCTGTTGCTTAGATATACAAGCCTTCATCAACCCCTCACACAAACAGACCCTGTCAATTGAGTGGGGTCCTTACTCTTTTGATGAGGCATTTGGTAACTGGGATAGAGAGCAGCAAATAAAGAAAGGATCAGGAACTGAGCAGATGCTATTTGTGTGTGTTTGACTTTGTGTGTGTGTGTGTGTGTGTGTGTGTGTGTGTGTGTGCATACTTTACTGAAAAACACAAAGCCAGTAACCAAAGCTCCCTTTGTTAAAATAATAAAAACTTTGTTTCTTTAGTATGAAAGATTCTTTGAAATTAAGGCAACAAGTATGAAAGAGGGTGGAGAAAGTGTGGCTGCCTCTTCAAGGGGCCCATGGGCACCCACAAGCCATTGTGCTCTCCTTGGCTGCAGCTCTCTAAAAGCCCTGGGCTCTCAGTTTGTGCAGTAGCTACACTGGGACACCTCCTGCCAGGGCACCCAGGCTGGGAGGAGCTGAGCTGAGGCCTGGCACTGTCTTTCGCCGGTGCTCCAGTGGGGCAGGAGGTACGGGGCTGAGGCCAGGGCTCATGGAGCTTGAGTATCTGCTGGAGAACGGAGGGTCACAGCCTCAGCCTGTCAAGGCTGTGCTGCCTCTCCTGTATAGGAGCTGCCCTGGCCCAGTGGCTATTAAAGGAGCAAGCTTCAGTGGTCATTCTGATCATTATCCAATGTTTCAACAATATCCCTAGTAGTAGGAGAAAACGATAGGCTGAAATCTTGGAATTATGATCTGGGAGTTTCTAATATGTACATTCTTACAATGTACTGCATTTTTAAGAGCATAGAAAAAGTGCTAAATTGTTTTGCAGACATTCTAGACAATGGACTTATAATAATGTGACAATCTACATGTTGCTGATTATCATGAGCAGCACAGAGGTGGATGTTTCCACAATATTCTTGTAGCTAGCCTAATGATTGTTTGACTAAGAAACTCAAGGGGATCAGTGACAGCAAGAGAGACCATACGAGGGGCTAGGTGTGATGGCACAGCGTGCAATCACTGCTACTGGGAGAGGCTGAGGCTGATGGATTATTTGAGCTCAGGAGTTTAGAGGTTCAACAGGGTTAAAGCTTATTGGGTGTCAGCTTGAAGTCTGGCACCTTAAGGTGAGGCTCTGGGAGTGGGGGTGGGAAGAGAGAAAGAGAGAGAGACAGAGACAGAGAGACAGAGAGAGGCAGACAGAGGCAGGCAGAGACAGAGACAGAGAGAGATAGAGAGACAGAGAGAGAGACAGAGAGAGAGAGAGAGATCATCAAATTGTAGCCCATGTTCATGGTCTGGGAAATGTAAAATCCTTCAATCAACAAGTATTTGTAAGATATCTACTATGCACAGGATATACAAAGATAAAAATAAAATTGGCCTTTCCCTCAAGGAGCTTACATTGCCTCAGAAGAGACAATAATAACTAAGATTTACATAGTACTTTCAGGACTGCACAGTACTTTACACCTTTATTTTTTATCTCATTTGATCCTCGCAACAACCCTGAGAGGTAAATGCTATTATTGTGCCCATTTTACAGAGGAGAAAACTGAGGCTGAGAGAGATTAAGTGTCTAGTCCAGGGTCACATAACTATTAAGTGTCTGTGAAAAGACTCAAACTCAGGTCCAGCACTTGGTCCACTGCCTAGCTGCCTCTCACAATAAAGACAATATTAAAACTCGACAGAAGTATGAGTTGATTTTAGCATGTTAAGCCCTTTAACCCTGTGATGGTGTATATACTGCTCTCAGTGACCTGCTGAACAGTATTCCTGATGTAGTGAGACTCTACCTTTCTTTAGCCAAAAGAATGGCAGGAAATCTAGCAGAGCCCCGTTACTGCCTTTCAGTCTTTCTCTGAAGGCAACAAGTTGAATACAAAGCTATAGATGATATAATTTGGTATATAGTGGAAAGAACAATGGATTTGGATTCAGATTACTTGGGCCTAAAAAGTGAGGATGTTGGAGGATGCTAGACTATATGTTTTCTGAAGTCCCCTTCAACTCTAAACAGACTATAATTCCACAAAATTTAAACAGACTCTTTAATAGTACTTATAGAAATAGAGCAAAACATTGATGGACACATAGTATGTGTGTTTTTCCTCTTGCACTGGTCTTTTCAAAAGTCCACACACTTAGAGGTGACATGAAATTTAAATCAAATAGCACAACTACCATTACCATTATTATCACCACCCCACTGCTAACAACTCATATTAGTACAGTGGCTTTAAGCTATAAAAGTTATTTTACCTACCTTATCTCACCTGCTCTCTCTCTCTCTCTCTCTCTCTCTCTCTCTCTGTATATATATATATATATGTATATATATATATATATATATACATATATATATATATACATATATATATACATATATATACATATATATATATATATACATATATATACATATATATATATATATAATATATATATATATATATATATATATATATATATATATATATATATATATATATATATATATATCTATAATAGAATGAAGAATGAATTCTAGTAGATATTTAAATCTGGGATCACAGTGTATAGTGTTCATTAATTTTATTTATAATTATTCTGCTTAAGAGACTTTCCTTCATTAAGTCAATTTACAAAGTTGGGTTCCCTAAACCAATATTTCCAATGCAAATACTTTATAATTAATACTGCATCTCTGTTATTCAAAACTGTAGGTCACTCAAAAAATGGTGAGATGTATGGTGGCTGTAAAAGGTGGTACCAGATCATCATTAGCAGCAGCAGCATCATTATCATCAACAGCAATTTTTTAGTCACCCAGGGTGGGAATACAGTGGTCACTCATGTGCCCAATCCTACTACTGATCAGCATGGATGCTGTAACCTGATTAGTTTCCTTACTGGGCTGATTCTTCTTTTCTTAGATGACCTGGTGCCAGACTTAGTGCAGAGACCCAAATGGCTTTAGCACAGAACTCATGATGGAGGCCTAGCAATATTCCTGAATGGGGCATGAATCAGATAAAAATATAATTGGGAAATATTCAACAGAAATAGATAACATTACATTTTGAAACTAAGTCAATATGCTACCCACAGGGATCCTTACGTGTGGATTATAGTGGCCCCTGTTTCTATTTTGACATCACTGCTTTAGCCTTAAGAACTCAACCTAAACTCAAGTGATCTATTAATTTCTGCCTCCTTCGTAGTAGGATTACAGAGGTTCACCACCATGCGCAGTGATGGCACCAGATTAGTAATGAGTTACATATAATAATCAGCATAAAAGGTATTGACAGAGAGATGTGTGACTGGAAGAGGTGGACCTATAATGTAGCAAGAGCAAGAGATAAAATACAGACAGTTGCTATGCTCATTTGTTCTCTCCTAAGGTACCTAGAAGGTTCCCAAGCATGTTGGATGGACTCCTTGTGGGGGAAGGATGGAGAAGAGCAGCAAGTCACATTGAATGTCCACTTTTCTCCTTAAGGCTTATACTCAGTTTTGCTAAGTAAGTGACTCTTGGTTTTAATCCTAGCTTCTTTGACCTCCAGAATATCATATTCTAAGCCCTCTGATCTTTTAATGTAGAAGCTGCTAAATCTTGTGCTATCCTGACTGTGGTTCCACAATACTTGAATTATTTCTTCCTGGCTGCTTGCAATATTTTTTCCTTGACCTGGGAACTCTGAAATTTGGCTATAACATTCCTGGAGGTTTTCCTTATGGGATATCTTTCAGGAGGTGATAGGTGGATTCTTTCAATTTCTATTTTACCCTCTGGGGTCTAGAATATCAGGGCAGTTTCCTTGATAATTTCTTGAAAGATGATGTCCAGGCTCTTTTTTTGATGATGGCTTTCAGGTAGCCCAATAATTTTAAAATTCTCTCTCCTAGATCTATATTCTAAGTCAGTTGTTTTTCCAACGAGATATTTCACATTGTCTTTTATTTTTTTCATTCTTTTGGTTTTGTTTTACAATGTCTTGATTTTTCATACAGTCGTTAGCTTCCATTTACTCCATTCTAATTCTTAAGGGATTATTTTCTCAGTGAGCTTTTGGACCTCCTTTTCCATTTGACCAATTCTGCTTTTTAAGACATTCTTGTCCCCATCGGTTTTTTGGACCTCTTTTGCCATTGGTCTAGTCTATTTTTCAAGATGCCATTTTCTTTAGTATTTTTGGAGTCTCCTTTAGCAAGCTGTTGACTCATTTTTCATGATTTTTGTGCATCATTCGTTTTTCTTCCCAATTTTTCCTCTACTTCTCTTACTTGATTTTTAAAATCCTTTTTGAGCTCTTCCATGGCCTGAGTTAAATTCATATTTTTCTTGGAGGCTTTGGATGTTGGAGCTTTCACTTTGTTATCTTCTTCTGAGTGTGTGTTTTGATATTCCTTGTCACCAAAATAAGTTTCTATAGTCTGAGTTTTTTTTTCCATTGTTTACTCATTTCCCCAGCCTATTACTTGACTTAACTCTTTGTTAAGATAGGACTCTGCTTCCAGTGTGGACAGCAAACTGTCCCAAGCTTCAGGATTTTGTGCAGCTGTTTTCAGAGATACTTCTAGGGACTTGTAAGCTTTCAGTTCTTTCAAGGTGGCATGATCTAAGGAGAAGTGTTTACTCCTCTCCTGGCCTGTGTTCTGTTCTGTGAGTGATCACAAGCACTCTTTTCTGCCCTGAAACTGATGAAGAGGAATTCCATTCTACTGCTGCCACAAGCTCAGCTACGCTAGTCACTAGCTCCTCCTCATCCCAGGACTGCCACCCTGGACCACGACCCAGATCCAAGTATAGGCAAAGCAACAGAGTCCTGCCTCAGTGCTAATAAAGAGACCCCTGTAATCTCCTTCTGACCAGTCGTTTGATCCCCTTACCATCTGTGGGCAGAAAGCTCCAGTAGCAGCCACCATCGCTACTGCTGTTGCTGCTGCTGATTCATTCATTCATTCCCAAGACCTGATCCTGGTTTGCTAGAGCCAGGGCTATGCTGGGGCTGGGGCTGGACTGCGCTCCTCTCTCACCCAGGTCCAACAGGCCTTTCCTACTGACCTTCTGAGTTGTCTTTGCCATCTGTGGGCTGAGAATTCTGGAAACTGCACTACTGCCAATGATTCAGTCCCTGAGGCCTGCTTCCAGTTTGCTGCGGCCCAATCTGTGCTGGCGTGGCCTTTGCTGTACTGTGCTCCTCTCTCAGCCTGGTGCAACAGACCTTTCCCGCTGACCTTCTGAGTTTTCTTGGGCAGGAAATGTGTTTCACATTGTCTTTTTGTGGGTTCTACTGCTCTAGAATTTGTTTAGTCTTTTTAAAAAGGTATTTGGAGGGGTTTGGGGGAGATCTTAGGCAAGTTGTACCTTTACTCTGCCATCTTGGCTTTACCCTGTCTATAGTTATTTTAAATGGAATTTCTCTGTCTCTTGCTGCTGGGCTTTATTGGTAATATATAGAAATGCTAATGATTTATGTGGGTTTATTTTGTACCCTGCAACTTTAATAAAGTTGTAATAATTTCAGATAGTTTTTTTAGCTGATTCTCTCAGATTTTCTAACATCATATTATCTGTAAAGAGTGATAGTTTCGTTTTCTCATTTCCTATTCTAGTTCCTTTAATTTCTTTTTCTTCTCTTATTACTATAGCTAACATTTCTAGTACAATATTAAATAATAGAGGTGATAATGGGCATTCTTGCTGCACCTTGATTCTATTGGAAAGGCTTCTAGCTTATTATTACAGGTAATGCTTGCTGATGCTTTTAGGTAAATATTCCTTATCATTTTAAGAAAAACTCCATTTGCTCTCTAGTGTTTTTAACAGGAATGGTGCTGAATTTTTCCAAAGGCTTTTTCTGCATCTATTGAGATAATCATATGATTTCTGTTGGTTTTGTTATTGATATAGTCAATTATGTAGATAGTTTTCCTAATATTGAACCAGCCCTGCATTCCTGGTAAAAATCCCACCTGGTCATAGTATATGATCCGTGTGATATATTGCTGTAATCTTTTTGTTAGTATTTTATTTAAAATTTTTGTATCAATATTCATTAGGAAAATTGGTTTATAATTTTCTTACTCTGTTCTGG
Source organism: Phascolarctos cinereus (assembly GCF_003287225.1). Lineage (NCBI taxonomy): Eukaryota > Metazoa > Chordata > Mammalia > Diprotodontia > Phascolarctidae > Phascolarctos > Phascolarctos cinereus. The sequence goes on along the minus strand of NW_027556098.1, from coordinate 21,867,905 downwards.
CTCTTTCTAATTTGAGTATCCACACCATATTTGTGTCATGAAAGAAATTTGTAGGACTCCTTCTTCATCTATTTTTCTGATTAATTTACATAGTATTGGGATTAATTGTTCTTTAAATGTTTGGTAGAATTCACTTGTGAATCCATTTGGTCCTAGGTATTTTTCTGAGAAAGTTCATTGAAGACTTCTTCAATTTCTTTTTCTAAGATTGAGTTAGGTATTTTATTTCTTCTTCTGTTAATCTGAGTAATGTATATACTTTTTAGATATTTATCCACTTAGTTTAGATTGTCAAATTTATTGGTATATATGGTAGAGCAAAATAGCTCTTAACAATTTTCTTAATTTCCTCTTCAATACTGTGAATTCATTCCTTTCTTTTTGATACTAGTAATTTGGTTTTCTTCTTTCCTTTTTTAAATCAAATTAACCAATGGTTTATCTATTTTATTGTTTTTTTCATAAAAAACATAGGTTTATATGCCTATATTTTTATTTAAAACTCTGAGAAATAGCCTTATTTAAGCACATTTAGGGAAGTAGCATGATGCGATAGATAGAGAACTGTCCTTAATGCCAAGAAACCTGGGTTCTGTTCTTGACTCTGGAATCTTTTATCTGTTTGATCATAGGCAACTCACTTCAGGTCTCATTGATTTTTAGACAACTCTAATACTTTAAGTTACAGACAAATTGCTGTTCTGATTCAATAGATGGAGTTTCCATATCAGAACTTCTCCATATAAATGAAAGCATGGGTCTGAGCCTAAATTATAAAATGGCAACTATTTAACCTTGAAATAAAAAATAAACATGATTAATCTGTGTTATTTGTTATTTTTCAAAGAAAGTTCAGGATGTTCGAACTGGAGGAGCTTTATTGTTTAGTTGTTCAGTCAGGTCTGACTCTTAAAGTCCCAATATGAGGTTTTCTTGGCAAAGGTACTTGAGTAGTTTGTCATTTTTTTTTCCAGCGGATTAAGACAAACAGAGGTTAAGTGACTTGCCCAGGGTCACATAGCTGGTGAGTGGCTGAGGCCGAATTTGAACACAGGTCTTCCTAACTCCAGGCCCAGTGCTTTATCTATTGAGCCACCTGCCTGTCTTGGAAGGAATCTTAGGATCATCTAATTAAAAATATCACCATTTAACAGATTAGTAAACTGAACTCATAAAGGTTAAGTAACTTTTCCAAGGCTACACAGCAGTCTATCTATGTATCTATTACTTAGATATATATTTCTATATCTACATAGATAGATATATGTATATACACACTCATGCACACATATATATTCACATATATACAAAGTATATATGGTATATAGCAGAGCTGTGACACTAATCCTGTTATACACACACACACACACACACACACACACATACACACACATTCTATTCTATTACGCTACCAATAAAGTACTATATTAGACAATAGGTATTTTTGTCAGGGATTTTCCTCAGTTTACTTATGGTCAAGATATTATCTAATAATCATTTCTCCCCATCTCAAAACCTCAAATAAATCTGTATTTTAGACAACATACTGTAATGGATATGGATACATAAATATTAAATAAAATGTTAAATGTTTAAAAATTTCAGAATTTCCAGGTTTTTTTTAAAGAAACATATTGCTTTTCTAGTTTTTTTTTCTTTCTTTCTTTCTTTCCTTTTTTTTTTTCAGGCAATTGGGATTAAGTGACTTGCCCAGGGTCACACAGCTAGTAAATGTCAAGTGTTTGGTCTGATGTTGGATTTGAACTCAGGTCCTCCTGACTTCAGGGCTGGTACTCTATCTACTACGCCACCTAGCTGCCCCCTTTTTTAAAAAATTTCAATCCTGGTTTGTTGAACTCTACTTCTTACCAGGTTGTACTCTGAACTTCTAGACATGACTCTGAAACCATTTTATAAACTGGAATCTGACTCCAGTACTGTAATTCACACCTCAGTAGTACCCTCTGCCCTAAAGGGCCCTCCCTTTGATCGTACAGTTTCTTTCAAACCTCAATTTAAAAGGGCTCCCAGGCCAGCCATTTCTCCATTTCTCACTAGGCTGTATCCAGGCTTCTCCATTATGCCCACATAGTAGGCACCTTCCGTGGCATATGCTTCGCACCCCATTTCAGCTTCTTTTTATGTGTGTCTTCTCCCATTTTAAAGTAAGTTCCTTTAGTGCAGGTGTTGTCTTTCTTTTTGCTTAATTATATTGCCAATGCTTAGCACAGTTCCTGGCACTTAACAAAAGTTTATTGACTGATATTTTATTTCTCTCTTTTGATATTAGAAATATTTAGAGATACACATCTTTTCCTAAGAACTTCTATGACTATATCCCCAAAACATTGGTATAATGTCTCATTATTGCCATTTTATTTACTGAAATTTACCAAAATTCTATGATTTGTTCTTTGACCCACCAATTCAATTACTTAGTTTCTATTTATTCTTTCTTCAGCACTGTTTGTTCTGAAAATATAATTTAATTGCATTGTGGTCATTAAAGCATAATATGTCTGCTTTTCTCCATTTGTTTATGAAGCTTTTTGTCCTCAAATATTTTCAGTTTTTGTACACGAATGATACACAGCTGAGAGATATGCATATTCTTCACTACTCTCATTAGTATTTGCCAAAGACGTAATGTGACTTAGAGCCTAAATTCTGTGTTATTTTGTTCAGTATCTCCTATAGCATGAATAAACCAAATTTCCTGAGCAGTTTAAATAATTAGCAATATTCATTAAAAAAATGAGGTACCGTGAATCATAGTTGGTCAGACAAGATAACAGTTGCCAATGCTGCTTATGAAGAGATTTTGCTATTACACAGTCACATAATCTCAGTGTTGGAAGGCACCTTAGAGGCCTTCTAATACAATCTATACCCAAATAAAAATCCTATCTCCAGTGTACCTAAGAAGTAGTTAATTTGATTTTGCTTTGAAAATAATTAGTGGGGGGAAACTTATACCTCTAGAGTCAATCTGATTCTACTTTGTCTACCTCTACCTATTAGAAGTTTTTCTTTTTGTTGATATTTTTATAGCTTCCCTCTGTTGCTATTACTACTGCCCTTTGGAGCCAAATTGAACAAATATTCCACATAATGATCCTACCAATACTCGAAGACAGCTCTCATAATCCCACAAAGCTTTCATTTCTCAAAGTGAAATTGCTCACATTCCTTTAAGTGATCCTCATGTCCCTTCACCATTTTGGTCCCTTTTGAGAGATACTCTTGCTTTTCAAAATCATAAAATAAGTTACTCAGAACTAAAAACCAAAGATACAATTTTGTATGTCCAGAGTACTTACTAAATTAAAATTCTGGGAAAAAAATGTTCGGGAAAGTTCTTGCTTCTTCTTAGGATTAAATGAAGGCCTGCCTTTGTAAATTTTCACTTTGCTCATCTGAAATGGAGTCAAAGTGGGTCCAAAGTATGTACACACACACACACACACACACACACACACACACACACACACACACACACACATACAAACACTGTATGCATACGGACCATAACTCTGATTTCATTGATGCAGAGAACTCATGGATGATGAAACTCCCATTAGTCACGGAGGTCAGCACATTCTTTGTAATTTAGTAGATTTAGAAAGTTGCCTACAGCATTGAGTAGTTAAGCAAATCATTTAGAATCACACAGCCATCTATGTTAAAGAATGAACTTGAACCCATGTATTACTGGCTCTGAGGTCAGCTTTATATCCACCATGCCATGCTGCCTGTCATACTGCATAAAGAAAGTATGCACACCTATACCAAGTGCATTCACAAATATATACGTACATGTATGTGTATACATTTATATATATGTGTGTGTGTGTGTGTGTGTGTGTGTGTGTATGTTTATGTGCATGTGTATCTTTTATGGTATTGTAGTAGTATTTGTGTGAATCTCAAATTTAAAAATTCATTTTTTGTTTGTAATCTCCAGGATGTAAGAAGTCTCAGGGATGCAGTGAATATTTATAATAATTACTAAAAGGAAGATGTAAGAATTAAATCAATGGATTTTTTTTTAGCTTTCCAAATAAGTACAGGTGTTAAAACATGATTAGCAGATTATGATAAGTTTGAAAATTGTAACAAAACAATGTCCTTCTTCCTAAGATCTAATGCTTCAGTTTTCAGGAAAAATGAAATATGTTTTCAGAATTATATTTCATATTAGCAAATAATTATTTCAATGATCTGTACAGAAAAAGTAATTTACTTATAAATTCTAAGTGGTTTGTTCCTGAGTGGATTTATTATTTGCATTATCTCACCGTAGAATCAGACCTAAGAATGTTTTTACTTTATTTCTTGGTAGACTTACACAGAAGTATGAGTACTGAAATCAGTTGATCACTATGATGGTAAGTTAGGGTTATACCATGTAAAATAACCACAGAAGATCCCAATTGTAATTTGGTCATCATGAGAATATGGTTAGAAGAGCTAACTTGTGGGTTTCCTTTCTCAGTAAAGGATGAAGCCACAGTCTTTTGGTAGGCTAGTCAATTTTCCAAATAACATCCTTTGGTTATCATGAAGCCTTTTTTTTTTTTTAGAATTTAAATTAAAATATGAAATACTCCCTTTTAAGTGGTTATGATATACAGAAATATTTTTATAAGGCATGTGTCTCATGTATCACCTTTTTTTTTGTATTCCTTTTGCTTTTTCTTCCAGTAGAGGTAAACATTGACTTTGGTTTTTTAAAAGATAAATTTATTAGTGATGTTTGTTGATTGCTGAAGAGTTTCTGAGGAAGAAATGTAACATCCATGTAACAAAGTGAGAAAAATGCTTTTAAAAAAAGTGGTCCCAACTGGTACTCAGGGGAGACCATGTAATATAAGACCATGTAATATAAGCACTCACCAAGGGCAAAATTATTACCTGATGACCTGAGACCCTCTAAACTTGTGGAGATAGGGATCCTTATGTAGATGGGAATAAATTCTAAAGTATGCTGAAAAAAATAGGTAAGGAAATCTAGAAAAGTTTTCATACAACTGAAATTATTAATAGTAATATTTCTTTATATTTATAATGCGTCTATCCCCCTGAGAATTCAAAACTTTGCAGCTGCAGGATTACAGCTAATCAGTACACATACTGAAGGTCTCTCTGTACTTATAAATAAATGTACAAACTCATACTTTAAGAATTTTACAAGGATGTATGTGTTTATGTGAAAATACTCATGTGATATGTAAACATGTACATGAGGGTATGTATGAACAACATGCAGTTATACACACAAATATACATCAATATGCATGTGTGTATGCATTTGTGTGCATGCATGTATGCATGTATTTAATCTATGTATACATATGTGTGTGTGTTTATGTGTGTATGTGTATCTTTTATGGTATTGTAGTAGTATTTGTGTGAATCTCAAATTTAAAAATTCACTTTTTGTTTGTAATCTCCACGATGTGAGAAGTCTCGGGGATGCAGTGACCAATAGTGGGAGATTCCTGTTGGGGAAATTCCCTCAACTAAGGCAAAGAGGCCATTAATATTTATATTATTGTTTTAGCAAAGTGCTCAAGGGCATTGAGAGATCAAGGAACTTGCCTATGGTAGCTACATAACCAGTGTATGTCAGAGATAGAACTTGAGCTCAGGTCTTCCTCACTTTAAGGCCAACCTTTCAACCAATGTAATACATTTCCTCTCTGTACAAATTATGTACATACATATACACATATGTGTATATATGCACACATGCAAATATGGTCTCTTTTTGTAATTCTCATTTCTTTTTCGTGGTCTAAATAAGACTATTATTTATCACCATTGCCTTCTAAAGAAGAATTCTTCTACTTTTAAAAAATGATTTGTTGTTGAATCATTTCAATCATGTCCAATTCTTCTTGACCCCATCTTAACAAAGTTACTCGAGTGGTTTTTCATTTCCTTCTCCAGCTCATTTTACAGATGGGGAAACTGAGGCAAACAGGGTTAAGTGACTTACCCAGGGTCACATGGCTAGTAAGTGTCTGAGGCCAAATTTGACCTCAGGAAAAGGAACCTCCTTGACTATAGGCCCTGCACTCTAGCCACTGTGCGGCCTAGCTGCCCTGAAATGATCTACTAGATACTTAATCTTAAACATCAGTACAACCAAATAAACGTCCTTTGTAACTATTTACATTGAAATACGTTAATTCAATGCAGAAAGTATCACAACAATTTTTCAGTCACTCCTAAGCCTCTTCCAGATTTCTTTATTCATCTCTTCATTCTCATTTACTTTTCTTCTTTTGGGCACAGTGTACACTCTTGCTTCCTTTCTGTACTTTCAGAAATTCTTTATAGATGCTTTTTGTTTTTCATATCACTATAAATTATCAATAACCTCTCACTCTAAAAGAAAGGTAGATAAACAAAACTAAGTGACATGGATTTCCTGTGACAAAATATGCCACAATCTGCACATGGAAAGGAGGGAAATATGTTTCATACTCGGTTATTTGGAATCAAGTTTAGAAGCATATAAATATGAATTTTGATGTCTTTTAGCATCATTTTCAATTTGCAGGACAGCAGATAGAAAGTTGGCCTGGAGGATCTGGGTTCAAGTTCTGCTTCTGACCTACTGGCTTGGTGTCCCTGGACAAGTTATTTAACTTCTCATTGATCTAGGCAATACTCTAAATTACAAGTTACAGAAAAAGTGTTTGTTTGTATTGCTAGAAGGAATTTTCTCACCTGGGAGTTCTCTATACTAAAGAAAAGCAGATGAAGTCCCTATACTTATCTTTATCCTTATCTACACTTGTCCATAAGAATTATGAGAGAAATTGCTAAATATTTTATTAAAATTTAGGTAAATTCATAATAAAATAACATCATCATCAATAATAACAATAATAGTAATAAGCATAGCTAGAATTTATATAGTACCTACTATATGCCAAGTACTAAGGACTTTACAAATATTATCTCATTTGATTCTTGCAGCAATTCTGACAGACATTTATTATCCCTGGTTTACAGCTGATAGAACTGAGACAAACAAAAGTTAAGTGACTTGCCCAGGGTCATACAAATAATAAGTAGCTGAGGGAAGATTTGAACTCAGGTCTTCCAGGCCCTCTAGCCCCTGCATCACCTACCTATCTAGCTGCCTAGAGTGTTAATATGGCATGACCTACCTTTGAGGATGCTGGTTCTTGGTAATCACTGCTAAATGTTCACAAACATATCCTCAATAAAATGTTCTAGAATTTCATCAGAAATCAGAATCAAGTTCACTGGCCTATGGTTTTCAAGTCTCTTCCCTCCCACTTTTTTTTTTTTAAATCAGGACAATATTTGCCCTGAGTTAGGCCTACAGCACCTCTCCTGCTTTCTATGATTTTGCAAAGTTGACTGAGTGGCTCAACAATTATGTCCCTGTTTTTTTTTTCCCCTTTATCTTGCATGAAGTTTATCAAGACCATAACTGATAGCAGCTTCATGCTTGCTTAATATCTATTTGTCCTGAATAATGTTGTGGAAGAAATTCCTGTTCAGGTACAGCTTGGGATAAATGGCTTTTAACATCCCTTCTAACTCATTTGATGTCATTCTATGTTCTAAGTTCTTTCCCATTCCTATGTTTGTTTGGCACAGGCAGCCAGGACCCCATGTAGAATGTTTCAGTTCCCCTGCACGTTCTGCATGTAGCTCTATAGTTGGTCATTGTTGTTCTTCAAAGATGGGACATAGGGTACATCAAAGAAGGATGGGAGAAAAGATATGATGTCCAGCACATCTGACTCTGTGACTGAGCTCAATCCTTTCACCCCTCTCGAGTGTGCCTAGTGCATGCATGAATTATTCTTAATGAACTCATGCTGGTTCATAGTGATCCTTGCTTCCTTTCTCAGTGCTCTTTTATAATTAATTTTACAATTTTACTAGGTATTGATGTCAAGCTCAATTGCAAAAAAAAATTGAGGAATATATCTCCTTAAAAATAAAAGCAATATGTGCCAATTTTCAGTACTATATTTTGATTATATTTTGATCATTCTCTAAGATTTTGCAAAGATGAGTGGCAACAATTATTTATTCCTTCTCTTGCCCCTCAACATATCTAAGCCACTTTCGGTCTTTAGTATTTATTGCAAGCTTCAACTAAAACTGGGTATTAGATTTTCCAATATTTTTAAAGAACAGTTACACTTCCCCCCCCCCCAATTGTCAGCCCTGGCTACCGTATTATGTAAGTGCTTTTTTAAAATTTGAATTTAAGTATGTTCTCAAAGAGCCATGTTATGCACATACTATTTTGCTCATTGAAACAAATTGTATCTCTAGCGTTTAATTTTTTGGCAACACCCTGCCCCCTTCCCTGTTAAGTTTCATGCTCCTTTAATGTCAGACCATGGAATTCTATCCATCCTGTATGTGAAACTATTGTTTCTTCTTCCAAAGTCAAAGAGGTAAGACTATCCATAACATTCATCTCTTATTTATCAGAAAAATAAGGTAGCATGATTATCACATTTTATGGTTCTTATAATTTCCAGTTCAATAACTAGTTTCTCTTTTCTAGTCCTAGATCAGAAATAGGGTCTAAACTAGGTCTGGAATACTCCCAAATTTGTTATCACCTCTTCTTTTTGAAAGGTGAAATTATCAGCAAGACAGGTTAAAAAAAAAGAACCTGACTGATAGAGTAGCTACTCTACTTTCAAAAAGTGTTTGATGTGTTATCACTGACATTTCTGAGTCATTGCCAGGGTCACAGATCTAGTAAAGTGTTTGAGTGTGTAAAGTATGATGGGAACTCAGGTTGTCCTATTTTGAATTTATCACTCTATCCATTGTGCTACATCAAAATGCTATATAAAAGCTATTGTTATTATTATTTATTACTATTAGCACAGATGTACCTACACGTATATCTCATATATACATTATTTAATGTAAGAAAATAAAAATTAAACTTATAACCCTAGAAGTGAATTATTACATTTTCCATTTAAAAGAGAGTGAAGAAATGGTTAACAATGGCAACAAAAATAATCTGATGCATATAAGAAATACATTTAAAAATACAGACACATAAGCAGAATAAAAATTAGATGATGGAATAAAATCTGTTTTGCTTCAGGGGTCTCCCAAAAAGCGAGTCATAATTGTGATTTCAGATAAAACATTAGTAAAAATTGGTAATGTCAAGAAAGACAAACAAGAAAACCAAATTATCACTAAAGACCCTGTAGATCAGGGGTTATTAATTTTTTTGGGGGTCATGGATACTGTTGGCAGTCTTATGAAGCCTACGTACCTCAGATACATATATGTATATGTATACACACACACACACACATACATACACATATATATATATATATATTTGTAATGAAAGGATATGCTAAATTTCACTTAGAGGTTAGTGAAAATAACCATTTCCCATCCAAGTTCACAGACAACCCCCACCTTGCAATCTATCCATGGATCCCACTCCTGTAGCTTAAGAATCCTTTCTATAGGGAATGAAAAAAAATAATATTATAATACAGAGTTGGAGAGGCTAAGAATACTAAAGTCCTATGCAGGAAAGACTACAGTCTCCTTTATCTACTATTTATGCTGTCAAGGGGAAAAGCCGGAAGGGGCACTCAGGGGCAGAGCTCTTAATAATAACCTTGGCTTCAGGAAGAATAAAGGGATCCCTGCTTTCATGCACGTGGCTTCCAATTCCATTCTTGCTCTCTATATTAGCTAAATAAAAAGCAAAAGCAAAAACAAAAACAAAAAACAAGCAAAAAAACAAAAACACAACAATTGAATTGTTAGTGTTCTCCATGGGAGCTAGAAGGGACAAGATGATTGGACAAAACTGAAATGCAGCATGATATGTGAGCAAATAGAAAGAAAGTGCATCAAATAAGGTTTGTTAAGGAAGATACTCAAATAGTAAAGGCTCAGGGAGCACAGACACACAAGACAATTTGTTGCGGTACTGGGATGTGGTTAGTTGCCCTATGAGAGAAAATTGAGGTGAGTTATTTTAAAAGTTTCTTATCTAGGTCAAGCACAGTGAGGCTTTGGGAGCAGAGGACAAAGGGCAGGAATCAGAGGCTGGAGGACATCAAAACTATGATGTGGATCAATATTCAGACCTGATGCTCCCCCGCTCATATTTGGGAGAAATTGGCAACTAGTTGGTATTCACATACCCCTGAGGGTGAAACTTTTTGTTAAGTTTCCAAGGGCTTCTTCATTTAGGAGGTTGGTTCATATAGGCTACTATATTCCTTAAAAGTAGTAATATTAAATGTGTATGCAACAGGTATCATAGAAAATCAATTCTTAAATGAAAAGTTAGGTGAATTGTAAAAGGCTTTTGTAGTAACACAATAATAATAGATTTTAATATTCCTATATGAGGTCTGGATAAATTCCACAGAAAGATAAAATGCATGAATATATGGAGCTGAATAAATTATTGCATAAACTGGACTTGACTAGCCTGTGAAATTTCTTCTCCCTATGAAAATTAAAAAAAGTACTTGGAAATAGTGGCAGCCAAATGTTACTGCTTTTTTATTAAAATGCTTGCTGTAATTATTTATTCTTGGAAATAGTCTAGTCGTTCTTCCATTTAATCAGGAATAATATACTTTATTTTCTAGATTGTTGCTACATCATCCGTTAGTGATAGACTATGTTTTGATAGTGTACTAATATAATAATAACAGGGCACAGCTAAGTGGTGCAGTGGATTAAATGCTATCCCCAGAGTCAGGGGGACCTGAGGTCAAATATGGCCTCAGACATTTATTAGTTGTAAGACCCTGGGCAAGTAACTTAACCCTATTTGCCTCAGTTCCTCATCTGTAAAATGAGCTGGAGAAGGAGATGGCAAACCACTCTAGTATCTTTACCTAGAAAACCCCAAATGGAGTCACAAAGAGTAGGACACAACTGAAATGACTCAATAACAACAAAACCTTTTAAGATTATAAATTGTGAAAGAAATGCTAATCTAAGTTCGCTCATCAGGAGCTCCCCATACCAATGAAACAAAAGGTGTAGTTTAAAAACAAAAACAATTAGCATACATGTTAAAATTGTAGCAACTACTGTTACTCCTTAACCTTACCTCCTTTGGCAAGACTTTAACAACTCATGTTGTTCTGTTCTGTGCACAATGAGAAATAAATACAAAATCCAAACCAGCAATTTTAATGCCTAGAACAAGCCACTATCAAAACACTATCAAATCAAATTTGTAACTTATGATGTGAAAATAATATGAGAATTAAGACAGGTCTGATGGAAAGGGAAGGGGAATCAGTTATAATTGTGGGTCAGAGATGGATGTTTTTAGCATTTGGTAGCTTTCTGTTTTAATTGATTTTTCTTGTTATTTTGTTGTTCAGTCTTTTCAGTCATGTCTGACTCTTCCTGACCCCATTTGGAGTTTTCATGGGAAAGGTGGTGAAATTGTTTGTCATTTTCTTTTCTAGCTTATTTTACTAATGAGGTGTTAAATTAAGTTGTTAAGTTTTGTACCCTCTAAACTTCTGTGTCCTGGGGTGAAACCCTGATTTCTCCAAGTGGCTTCTATTTCCTATTCAGTATAAATATTAACTTTATATTGAAGTCTAACTCCATACTGGCCAATTATTACTTTTGTATTCATTCCCTATCGGTTGAAAGAGGTAAGATTTAGCAAAATGGATGACACTTCAATTCCTTTATTATATACTTTGGTATGTAGGCAAAATTATTTTTCTCTAAGGCAGAACAATGATAGATTAACTTAGCCTTCATCTCCATTCATCTCTTTAGCTGTATATATAAAGATTCATTTACAACTGTGTGATTAAACTGAGAAATGAATTCAATCTTGCTGTGGCAACTTAACAAATGGGAAACATATTCATTTCAAATCAGTTCAGTAACTGACAATTTAAGTGTGCAATTACTCTGGCAGTGGCTGAGATGACAAAGATTAAACAGAGGTTAAATATGAAAGGTACGTTAGAGATAATCAAGAACAACTCCATTATTTTATAGATAATGAAACTAAGGCTTAGAGAGGTTTAGTGACTTGTCCATGGTCACATAGGTATAAAATGGAAGAGCTGGGATATGAACTTCAATTTTCTGACTCCAAACTTAGTATTCTCTCTACTTCCTGCAACTAAATAAATGACACTATTGTTTCCCTTCAAGAGCTTATAATCCTTTAATGCAGTGCTTGCCAGCCTGTGGACTATGAGGCTGGGCGGTTGGAAGAATTGAGTAACTATGAGGGGTTCATGAATTTATATTTTCATCAAGCATTTTTATTTTGCTTTACATTTAACTTCAACAAAATGTACATTATGATTCATTATAATAAATAGGCAAAAAACCTTCTCTGGATAGAATTTATTTTTTATTCTACAGACATTTTATTAGTATATTTCAAATTTATGTATAGTTGTAATTGATTAAAAATCTTAGAAAAGTGTTATTGAATTCATGATAGCTTTTTGTTGTAATAAATTTTCTCAATCAGTGGATATTAGTTGAACAAGTCCTATTATGTAGATGTCTGTGATTTTTTGAAATATTGAAAAGGAGTCTTCATAGTCAAAAAGGTTGGAAATCATTGCACTGACAGGTATGCATATGACAAGTACATAAATCAGGGTGTTACAACATAGAATGTGATGGTGAGGGAGAGGTGTGTGAAGAAAAGATGGAGAAAAGTATTCCAGGATAATTAAAGGATGGGAAGTTCACTTTCAACTGAGGGTTCAAAGAAAGTTCTTAAAGAATATGGTACTTGAGCTGAGATTTGAAGAAAAAGAAGGATTTCAACAGCAGGAGATGAAGAGGGAATATGTTTCAGGCATGAGGCACAGCCTGGGCAAATGAATGGTATTGAGAGGTAGTAGAATAAGATTGAGTGACAGCTAGTAGTCTTGCTTGATTGGAATATAAAGTATATGGAGGGAAATTTAAAAGAAGATGGAAAAGTTAATTTGGAGCTAGGTTGTAGGGGCTCTTAAATGTCAGGCTGAGGAGTTTATGTTTTGTCCTGCTGTTCGTCCTTCATTTTCAAAGAGGACCAGTGATGTCACGTGGTTATAATTTGACTTATTGAATTATAGGGAGACAGAGTTGCACAAAGTTGTCAGCCTCACTCTCTCTTCCAGAGTCATCAAAGTCTAGGGGTAAGACAAAAGTCAAAACATCTGGCAATGGCTTGGAATGCAGGGGATGACCTTGGCTTCTTCAATTTCTTCAAAGCTCCAAGTGCTCTATTGCACCTGCTTCGGCTGGCTTCATGGCTGTTGGGACAGATTATTCTCATCCACTCACGCTGCTGGAGGAAGTCTTCATATGACTGGGGTAGACATGCCCCTAATTCATTGATGGGTTTGAGGCCTGTAAGCCTATCCATTATCCTCAACCTGGTTTAGCTTGCCTGCTGAGACGGTTTACTCAGGTGTGACTGCTGCGCATGTTATAGCTTCTTTGAGTCATAGGTGAGACACAGAGAACGATGGAAGATTTTAGAGAATAGTAACATGGTTCTGATAATGGATAAGGAAACATATTAGGGTTAACAGGAAAAACATAAATTGGCCCAGCACATAGTTTGATGAACTTGGCATCAGAAAGACCTGAGTTTGAATCCTGCTTTATACGATTACTAGTTGTATAATCTTGGGCAGGTCACTTAAACTATCTCAACCTCAGTTTTCTCATTTGTAAAATTGAGATAATAATAGCACCTGCCTTACGTATTTGTGAGGATCAAATGAGATAACATGAAAATGGCTTTGAAAACCCTGCTAGTTATTATTATTATTATTATTATTATTATATGAAGTTGGTCACATTTACACATTTTTTAAAATCCACTGTACTTGTATCTACTTCTCACAAAACAGTTACATTGTTCTTCCTGCCTTATTTCTCTAACTTGCCAGAAATGAGAGGCATTGCATTTATACCTAAAGAACTCTCCTGACTTACATGGTTGTAAGAGAAGGGAAGAAGAGGAGGAGGGAAGGGAGGGAGAAGGAAAGCAGAGAGTCAAGTAAGAGAATAGAATCTCTAATAATCACCCCAGGGGCGTGCAAGCAAACCACAGAGGGCATAATTCTGATTAAGACCAATTCTGGGTTCTGGTCTTCCTCTGGGGGTTTGGGCTTGCTTATGCTGGCCTTGCAGAAACCACTACCCTCCCTTACCGTGCTCTCCTGATAGGCCGTAATTAGCTGAAAAGTCACCTCGTTACCTATTCAGGTTTGTGTTTTTAGGCACATGGGGCACTTGAACGAAGAGCCATTTCCATGGGTGGACCAGAAACTGAAGTGCCATTAGGATACTCCACCTTTCACCTCTTCTCAAGGAAAGAATGTGAGCAAACAGAATACTCTCCAATTTTATTACTGCCCAGAGACTATTTGGGCTACATCCCACCTGGATCATCTTGCTGACCATTTCCAAACTGCAATTTAAAGTACTTCTTGCCACAAAGGTAATTGTATTTAAAATTTACATAGGGAGTTCATGTTCTTGTCAGCCCTGGGTTTCTTATTCCCCGTCTGCATGTTTAGTGAGCATGTCTACCCAGCAGCTGCCTGAGGTTTAGCTCTCTCGAAGACTTCAAAAAGGAAGTACCCAGAGACGTTATCTTTATTCTTTGAGAAGGAAAGTTGTATGAAACACTTGGGGATTGTTTCCATTATAGATCAGCAAGTGACAGGAAGGTGAGGAGGTTTCACTATATGTAGTGGCATTCCACAGGGTTTTCATTTCTTTAGCAGTTATAACACACCAGGGGTAATTTGATTACTTCCCTGCAATGACTAGGGCCATTAAGATTGTTTTCCTAGGTGTTGAAAAGGGTACTGCATGCTCTTACACCAGAGGATCAGAATTGCAAAGGCAATGCAAACCTCAAGGGGAATCTAGCTAGGCATTGTAACCAGGGTCAGTATTCTTTCAACACTGTCTGTGCTTTTTGATGTCACATAGAAGGTATGTAAGAAAAAAGAAAAAAAGGATCGTATATGAGACTGTGAAACTCTATTATGTACAGCTTATTTTTTTAAAGTTTGCATTAAATTTAACAATGTTGTAACATTTCCCTGTTTGTTTGTGCCTCCTTCTAAACTTTTTGTTTTATTCTTTACATTTTAAAATGTTTTATTAATAATATTTTCTTTATCTTTTGCATCTGTATCATTACTCCATAACTATCTTCTTCCCCTCCCCCTTCATAGAAGACCTCTCTTCTGTTAAGTATTGTCAATGGAAAAAAAATCAACAAATTGGCTGTTTCTGAAAAAGTATTTCTCATTCCAGAGACATTTCTACTGCTTCATAGGAAAATAGAGTCATAGAGTAAGTGCTAAAAGGGAACTTAGAAAACAACAGGTCCATCCCCATCAAATTACATAGGAGGAAACTAAGGCACAGAAGTTAAGTGACTTAAGTGTCTAAGGTTTGATATGAACCCAGATTTTCTTGATTCCAAGTCCAATATGGGAGGCATGTGCCATTGTCTCCTGAAGTCATCATTTGTCACTGAGTTGATTAGAGTTCTGAATTCTTTCAAAGTTTTTATTAAATTATTATGTTCATTGTGTAAATTTTTCTTCTAGTTATTAATACTTAATGAGTAATTAATAATAGCTTTCCAACATCAGAGAAAAAATGAATATATAGTTATATATATGTAGATATATAAATATATACATGTATTATGTTTCTTACCAATGAGATAAGTCTAGAAAGATAAGTGATTCCTGACAGTTAAAGCCCTCAAAAGCCATTTGATCCTACAACTTTGAGGCTGTAGGAGACCTAATGCTTTATTATTTAAATAAGAAGTCATATTACTCATAGAAAATGCTTAATTAATCAGTTTATATTCTATGGCTTATGCTTTTTCATTTTACCATAGCTAGGGAAAACTTTGTTGATTGGAAGTGTTGCCGTAATAAGTCAAAACACCACTGTGTGTACCAGTGACCAGGAGATAATAGATCACCTCTGTTCACCTAATCTACCAAACCCCAAACTAAAATGTGTCAGAAATATAATTTACCATATTCCAGTACCCTATTTGCATAGACAGCTTGGTTGTACCCCCCCCTCAAATTGAATAACACTTATTTTATCACATAGTCCCATTTTGCTCCATTGGTGACAGAGAACAAGCCCACAACAGATGAGTATGGCACTATCTAATCTGACTTGAATGACCATATTATCACAAGAGTCGCCAAATAGTCGTGGTCCCTTACGGCAAACAAATTTCATTCCAACTTGACATATCACAGTTCTGCTAATGGTGTCAGATTATTAGGACTATAAATACATGACAGAAACTTAATGCTATTCTGTAAATTGTTTCTTAATCTGCTTTGTTGTCAAGATGTGTTTGGTACCCAGTGTTGCACATAGAGGAGTGTAGGCAGGAGCAAGAACACTGAATTTGGCCTGAGAGTACCTGGGTTCATGTACTATCTTTGCTACTTATGTAGGACTTTTCAGAACTTTTTTCACCTCTCTGTGCCTCAGTTTCCCCTTTGTAAAAAGTTTGGTTAGATTAGATAGAACCTTCCTGATTAAAATCCTTAACTTTAATTCCAGAATTTGATTATGAACTAGTTCTGTAACCCATAATAAGGTGCTGATCTGAATTGTCTTGTTGTTTGAAAGATGGCTGTTAATGGTTAACTTTTCTTTACATGGGCACTAACTGATCTGTTGCCATTCAATAGCTCTACAGTCAGTGACCTGGAAGCAGGAGCACCAGAATGCTGAATATATCCTTCTCTGTTTTATATTTGCTGATGCAGTGACAGAAGAAGGTCCGAGAGTTACAGGAGAATGCGACTGCTTGGGCAATGGGCACAATCAAAGTGAGTTTTTCCATACATTGCAGAGAAAGGTGGGGAAGGAACTTCCAGTTAGGGTCTTCAGCGACCCCAAATAAAGTACTGCTTCCAAATGACAATTAGAGGTTAGACCTCAATACACATTATGTCAGAGAGTATCTGGTAGATAAAAGTAAACATCACTTAAGGGGTACAGCCTATCTTGTATGGGTAAGAGGACATAATTAATGCCACCTAGTGAGAAGGGGAAAATGACTTCAGTGACTTCAGGCTAAGAATGCTATGCATAATGTTAGTGAAATCTGACATTTTTGCTGTAGTAACACATGTAAACACATTTAATGAGGGAGATAAAAATAAAGAAAACTTCAACAGTTTCTCGGGAGAATATCTATTGACATAATTAGCTTTGTGTATGTCATTCATTTCTCCAATGATTCTGGAACTGATGGATCACATTTAAATTGTGAAGCCTTTGAAGTAAGAACCAGAATATGAACATTTTTACTGCTAGTATGTATACTCAAAGATCTTTAATTTCACTTTAGTTCATTAAATATGGCTGATGTAAGACTCTGGTATATATTACCAGTTATATTACTTTGACCTGTTTCTCTTGTCTTCATCAGCCTTGTGGGTTCCAGTGGATTTGTTCAAACAGCTCACATTTACCTAGCTCTATTCCCTCCTCTTAGCAACACAAGCTGCTGACGTCAGCAAACTTATTTTGGGAAACTGTGCTGTGCTTGGGATCAGAGCACTTTGGCACCCCAAGGACTTGAAGCAAAACTTTTAAAATTTATACGTTAATTGACTAGTCAAGAATGTACTCAGAGAAAACAATGGCTTTGCATACCAATTTTAAAATGAATTGTAAATTCACCTTGTCTGGGCAATTATAAAATGGTATTTGCCATAAAATTTCAGTGGTGGGAAAAAAGTTAAGAGCATGTTTTATTTATTTATTTTTTAAATTTCAGTTAAATAAAATTAAACTAGCTTTGCCCAGGCAAGCCTTGGGCCACACCCACTCTGGGGATCAGGTAACTCTCTTCTCTGTACACACCAAAGGTATCTTCTTATGCTCTTCAAGCACCTGAAGAGTTTTATGGTAAAAACTACAGGGGACTGGGTGGTCATGACAGTGGTGGTAAAGATTTGGGTTGTCCAAAGATTTATGAACAATTGTTTGATTTCACTCGGGGTTTTTTTAGCTTTTCAGGGCAAGATATATTTTCATGACAAGATATATTTTCATGACAACTATGTCACACTGCTTCCTTAAATTGATGGCTTCTAGGGCTCAGAACAGAAGTCACAGAAAGTATTTTAAGTCAGGTGGTGGCTGCACACACCTATAATTCTTACTACCTGGGAGCCTGAGGTCAATGCATTGCTTCAGTTTTAGAGTTCTGCGTTGTAATCAGATGTGTCCACACTGTATGGCAGTCATATGGGGAGACCCTGGGAGTGGGTACTTGAAGAGGGGCAGACTATTCCAGCAAATCAGATCAAAGCTGTGCAGATCTTGAATAATTGCTGTAGCTCCAGGCTGAGCAGAGTAGAGATAATCCAGACTTACCAACCTCCCATACCCACAAACATTTGTGTGCATATACATTTATGTGTGTATATGTATATATAAATTATGTATATAATTTATATATACATTATACACACACTCACATATACATATTTAAATAGATCTTTGGAAAAATATAAAAAAATAGATTTATATGAGAACTTGGGTCCTGAGTCTTAAATTTACCAATGCAAATAACTGAAAACAAAATATTGGAGCTTAGAGATGTAGTTCCTATAAATGTCCTGGAGATATAACATGTAAGTATTTAAAAAAACAAACTGAAAATGGTACTAACAGCATATAGGAAAATTAATCACTTTTCTTGGTTATGTTAATCTATTCTAGTACATCTGAGGAATTTGAGTAGGATTCAGTCTCTGGTTTATTTTGTGAATTCTCAGAATAATCACCTCCCATTATCAATGTTTTTATTTATATTTCTAGTCAATTGGGGACTGGGTAAACCATTTAAAAAAGCCAAGGTAACTCATCTCATAGGAGTATTGTGTCAGTTAGAGGGAGGTGTAATGGTCAAGTGCTGTGTCATGTTATCTTTATGTTTGGTGTATCAGGTTTAAGGCTGTCTTGTACAGGCAGTGAACCCCAATTAAGTGATTTTTAAAAATGTTACTGAGGATGAGCATGTGTGATTTAATTTGAAGGTGGTAGATTGAAACAGGAAGGCTTTTCTGTCATTTTGATGATATTTTCAGGCTTTGCGTAGTTTGTTTTAAACAATGGATTCTCTCTGGGCCCTGTTACCTATAGAAGATTCATTTTTCAACTTATTATCTATAATTTTTAAGAAAAGAAAAAAAGGCAATATATGAAAAAAAAGGTAAGATATGGTGTCCATTTAGCTGTATATTTCAGGAAAAAGTAGTCTGAAGCAAGCTTGAATTATCTTGAGAACTTCATCAACTTTCTTCTATTTCCCTAACAGAGACATGGTTTAAAAGTTATTTTTTCCAGAAGTACTGTATATTGAAGTTAAAATTGAATTATGCATTTATCTTTTATAATTTATCTTGAATCTAGTAACCACCAAATATTCAAATACACAAATGAAAATTTTCAAGATCATAGCTAAAATTACAAAATTCTGTTATTTATAGTTTATTTTAATTTGCATATTAGCTTTGACAAGATGCTAACAAAATTGTTCTGTTGGCTTCTGTTTCTCCTTCTGAATTCTTTTTTTGTCTTTTTTTTTAGAGTATTTTTACTGTTATTATTTGTCTCATTTTCATTTTTGAAAAATGGAGTTCAGGTAGAAATGATTTTGAGACAAGGCACTATTATTATTCTTTTTTATTTAATATTCTGAAGACTATATACATGTATGTATGTATGTATGTATGCATATGTAGATGTATGTAGATGGGCAGCTAAGTAGTGCAGTGGATAGAGTGCCAGACCTGAAGTCAGGAAAACATGAGTTCAAATCTGTCCTCAGACACTGATTAGCTGTGTGACCCTGAGCAAGTCATTTAACCCTGTTTGTCTCAGTTTACTCATCTGTAACATGAGCTGGAGAAGGAAATGGCAAAACTCTCCAATATCTTTGCCAAGAAAACCCTAAATGGGGTCACGAAGAGTTGGACATGATTGAAATGACTGCACAACAACAACAGAGAATTCAGCTCCAAACATCATCTACCTAATCCTTGAATCAGAAAGTGTCAAAGGACACAAGTTTCTTTGTTTTTCATTTTTAACTTACGAGGGCAGCTAGGTGGTGAGGTGCATGGAGTGCTGGGCTTGGAGTCAGGAACACATAATCCTGAGTTCAAATCTGGCCTCAGACACTTACTAGCTGGGTGACCCTGAGCAAGTCATTTAACCTTGTTTGCTTCAGTTTCCTCATCAGTCAAATGAGTTAGTAAAGGGAAATAGCAAACCACTCCAGTATCTTTGCCAAGAAAACCCCATAGGTAGCACTGGTGTGATATGGTCCATGGGGTCACAGAGGAGTTGGACACAACTGAACAACTTAACAATGCCAACACCTGGGCAGAGGTCCTGAAGGTTACTTCCAAAGGTCTTTCCTCCTTCCTGGAGGCTGTGCTGGCTGCAAAATCCAGCTTAGATTTTGACTTCCAGATGCCTTTGAGTTGTTCTCCCTGTCTACTTCCTGGACTTAGAATTAAATGAGCCAACAAAAAGGTTAGGACTCAGATTCGATTTTTGGTTCTATATGAGCTCAGATGAGAGAAGGTCCAGAGGTCTTCTCCCTTATAGCATAGTTTTCATCAGATACCATGAGAGAAGGAGTCACCAAGCACCCCCAGATGTAAAAGCAGCAAATGGGCAGCTGAAACTGACTCAGGCCTTTTTGATGATACTGATAGTTCCAGATATGCAGCTAATTAAACAGACAATCCTCTTCCCAAGCACATGGTTAGCCAATTGCAACCAGTTACAGAACGTCCATGCATGACCATAGTCTCTCTAAGGTACTTTCCTTACATATCATGATTCTTCCAGAAGCAAGCATTACAGGTTTTATACAAAGGGGAATTACATCAGCTGAGTCAGATGATAAGGTCTCTGCATGCTCTGGCCATACATTACAATCATTATCACCTTCATATTGTTCTTATCTTTTTATTTATGGAGTTCACATAGAAACAGTATTGTGTGTGTGTGTGTGTGTGTGTGTGTGTGTATGTGTGTAATATGTTGTCATCTTGTTATCATTCTTTTCTTCTTTAATGTTCTGTGAACTACCATTCAGGTGGGTAAAATGATTGCTTTTTATAATTCACAAAGAACATTGAAATATAAGCTTATTTTCTGTAAGATCACTCAGCATCTTTGTGGAATTTCCAGAAGCAGACAGAATAGCAGGAATGACCTGTACCTCACCCACTCAGTTGCCATATGGTTTCTTTTGCTAGGTCTGTATATTTTGAAAGCCTTTTGTTTCAAGGAGTTTGGAGATTATGAATATTTGATGCAGTAGTATCTATAAGAATATTCTTAATTTTTTATGGATCACTGTCATGTTTGGAAAGTTATATAGTACAGTTCTGCCTATAATAATGCCCCATTTCAGTACAATTTATTTGTGTAATTCTCAAGTACATTTTTTTAAGGGTTTATATCTGTTAGTTTATGAAGTATGTCAAGCTTCTCATTTACAGTTCTGATTGAATCTTTCTAGACATCTGCTAGATGTTAAGTTTGAAACTATACTATTACAGTTTCCATAATTTCATTGTATAATATGCACTGATCAACACATTCAAGCCCTTTAATGATAACCTTTCTGTAAATTCTTGTGGTGTAGAATTGATCCTGAATTTCTATCATAAGCTCCTCCATTTCTATCACCAAATTGGGATGATAACCATTTTTTGATGTTTCTTCATTGGTTTCATCAACTCTATTATTGGTTGAATTCATCTAGATTCTGCCTTTGGACTGTCTTTTCATTCTACTCTTAGATTTTAGCCATAGTGTGATAAACCACACTTAATTACACTTGGTAAATCCAGTGGGATATGATTGTCATTAGCCTTTAGCTTTGCTTTATGATGTAAGGTATATTCTGAAAATATTTCTGAAAAATGTTAACCTGTCATATGCTCTGATCCTTTTCCTCCATTTTGATGAAGAAGTATAAAATTCATCTTTCTACAACTTCCTTGAGTGATAAACCCTGTGTTGCTAACATTGCATGGGAATTTTTTTGGGGGAATCTTTGTAGACTCATTGTCATCCATTTTATTGTGCCCAAAATATATGTTGATTGGTATTGCATAGATGTTAATTGCTTAAAGTCTGTTCTGGCACTTAAGCCTAGACTTCAGAATGCCAGTCAGTCTCTTAACATACTCAGCCCTAGTTTTCTCCTTGATGGATTTAGGCTCATTGTTTTGCCTGAGGAAGATGAAGGTTTTTGTAAGGATTAGAAATCTTGTTTGATTCAATTTGACTATCAGATTCAAGCTTAAAGCCTTCATTTTCTATTCTTTCTAGACACACATTAAGGCTTTTAAATGTATCTAGTCCAAATGACCTTTTGATATTGTTGGAGAATATTATAACATGATGAAGTAATTGCTTAGTGGCTTTTTAATGGAGCCAAATGTAATGATGTTGTCTTAATCAAGTGATTAATGCCATATTTTCATAGAACTCCCTCTTTGACTTGAAAGTCGTACTCAGTTCTATTTATCAGTGATGACAATAGATTTAGTTTTATTCAGAACCTTAGAAGTTATTGTGTCAGGGGCATGTTTCAAAAGTGAATTTTTTTCCCCCAGCTAGACATCAGACAACTAATCAATAAACATTTATTAAGTGCCTACTATGTGCCAGGCATTGTGCTAAGTGCAAAGAGGCAAAAGACAGCTGCTGGCTTCAAGGAGCTTACAGCCAACCTCGTGGGGGAGACAACCTGCAAACAAATATACACAAAGCAAGCTATGTGTAGGATAAATAGGGAATAATTAACAAAGGAAGGCATTGACAATAAGAGGGGCTGGGGAAAGCCTCCCATAAAAGATGGGATTTTATTTGGGACTTAAAGAAGGCAAAAGAGTCAGTAGGCAGAGTTGAGGGAGAGCATTCTAAGCATGAGGAACAGCCAGATAAAATGCCCAGAGCTGAGAGTTGGAGTATCTGCTGGGGAGCAAGGTGTAAGAAGACTGGAAGGTGGGAGGGGGGCTAGGTTATGAAGGGCTTTGAATGCCAAATAAAGCATTTTGTATTTGTTCCTGGAGACAATAGGAAGCCATTGAAGTTTATTGAGTGAGGAGGTGTATGTGACATGATAAGATTTGCATTTTAGGAAAATCATTTTAGTGGCTGAACAGAGGATAGATTGGAGTGGGGAGAAACTTGAGGCAGGCAGACCCCAGTAGGCTATTGCAATACTCCAGGTGTGAGGTGATGAGAGCTTGCACTAGAGTAGTGGCAGTATCAAAGGAGATAAGGGGGAATATTTGAGACACGTTGCAAAAGTGAAATTGAAAGGCCATAGTAACAGCTTGGGTATAGCAGGTAAGAGAGAATGAGGAATTCAAGAGGATGGTGTTGCCCTTTACAGTAACAGGGAAGGTAGGAGGCCATATCTAGTTTAAGATGCTTTTTTGGACATCCAGTTTGATATGTCTGAAGGGCAGTTGAAGATGTGAGATTGGAAATCAGCAGAGAGAAAAGTAGATTTGAGAATCAAGAGCATAGAGAGGATAATTAAATCCATGGGAGTTGATGAGATCCTCAAGTGAACTAGAATAGAGGGAGAAGAGAAGAGGACCTGGGACACACCTCTGAGAGAAACCTATGGTTAGAGGACATGATCTGGAGGAAGATCCAGCAAAGCAGACAGAGAAGTAGCAGTCAGCTAGGTAAGAGGAAAACCAGGAGAGAGTGGTATCCCAAAAACCTAGAGAGAAGAGTATCAAGGAGGAAAAAGTGATCAATAGAGTCAAAGGCTGCAGAGAGGTCAAGGAGAGGGAAGATTGAGAAAAGGCCATAGGATTTGGCAAGTATTCCAGCATTCTTACTATTTTGGTTCCATGAGTATTCACGGAATTCAGCAAAGCATTTTGTGATTATCGAATTTGATGATATTGGTAATAATAATAGCTAATATTTATATACTGCTTACTATATTTGCCAGGCATTGTGCTAAGTGCTTTACAGTTATCTCATTTGATCCTGATAACAACCCTGGGAAATAAGTGCTATTATTACACCCATTTTACATATAAGGAAACTAAGGCAAAGAGAGCTGTGTTTAGGGTCACACAGCTAATAAATATCTGAAGGCAGCTTTGAACTCGGGTCTTCCTGACTCTAGGCCCAGTGTTCTGTCCATTGTACCACCTAGCATTCCTACCAACCAGATTATAGATAAGTCACTTTTATATTGCTGGAGCTTTTGGGCACACCTTTTTTGACTTCCCAGCAAAAATAACATGTTCTTAGCCTGATAATCTAGAACCAGAAGGTAAAATAGAAATTGAAAGAATCCACTAATCACCTCCTGAAAGAGATCCCAAAATAAAACCTCCCAGGAATATTATAGACAAATTCCAGAGCTCCCAGGTCAAAGAGAAAATATTGCAAGCAGCCAGAAAGAAAGAATTCAAGTATGGTGAAGCCACAGTAAGGATAACACAAGATTTAGCAGCTTCTACATTGAAGGATTGGAGGGCTTGGAATATGATATTCCAGAGGGCAAAGAAACTCGGATTACAACCAAGAATCGCCTATCTAGCAAAACCGAATATAATTCTTCAGGGGAAAAAATGGACATTCAATGAGATAGAGGACTTTCAAGCATTCTTGATGAAAAGACCAGAGCTGAATAGAAAATGTGACTTTCAAATAGAACACTCAAGAGAAGCATAAAAAAGTAAATGGGAAAGGGAAATCATAAGGGACTTAATAAATTTAAGCTGTTTACATTCCTATATGGAAAGATGATATTTGTAACTCATAAGGCCTTTCTCATTATTAGGGTAGTTAGAAGGAGTATATATAGACAGAGGGCACAGGTGTGAGTTCAATATGAAGGGATGATATCTAAAACATGAAATTAAGGGACTAAAGGAATGTACTGGGAGAAAGAGAAAGGGAGAGGTAGAATGGGGTAAATTATCTCACATAAAAGAGACAAGAAAAAGGTTTTGCAGTGGAGGGGAAGAGTGAGGAGGTGGGGGAGTTAATGAATCTTACTCTCATCAGAATTGGCTCAAAGAGGAAATAACATACACACTCAATTGGGTATATAAATCTATCTTACACTAGAGGAAAGTAGGAGGGGAAGGGGATAAAAGAAGGCATGGGAGTGAGGGCAGAAGGGAGTGGGGCAGGCAGATTGGGGGAAGGGGTAGTCAGAGACAAAATACTTTTAAGGAGGGACAGGGTGAAAGGAGAGAAATACAATTAGTAATAGTAACTGTGAAAAAAATATTTTGAAGCAAGTTTCTCTGATAAAGGCCTCATTTCTCAAACACATGCAGAACTGGGTCAAATTTATAAAAATAAGAGCCATTCCCCAGTTGATAAATCATCAAAAGATATGAACAGTTTTCAGATGAAGTAATCAAAGCTATCTATAGCCACATGAAAAAATATTCTAACTCACTATTGATTAGAAGAATGTAAATTAAAATAATTCTGAGGTACTACCTTATAGCTATTAGATTGGCTAATAGGACAGAAAAGGTAAATGACAAATCTTGAAGGGGACTTGGGAGAAACAAGACTTTAATGTATTGTTGGTGGAGTTGTAAATTGATTCAACCATTCTGTAGAGCAATTTGGCACTATGCCCAAAGGGCTATAAAACCTTGCATACCTTTTGACCTAGCAATGCCACTACTAGGTCTGAATCCCAAAAAAGATAAAAAACAAAAAGGAAAAAGGATCTATGTGTGCAAAAATATTTGTAGCATCTCTTTTCTGGGAGTAAAGAATTAGAAGTTGAAGGGACATCCATCAATTGGGAAATGGCTAAACAAGTTGTGCTATGTGATTATGATGGAATACTATTGTACCATAAGAAATGATGAGCAGCATGCTCTCAGAAAAACCTGGAAAGACTTCATGAGCACATACAAAATGAAATGTACTGTGTACAAAGTAACAGCAATATTGTAAGATAATCAGCCGTGAATGACTTAACTATTCTCAGCAATACAACGATCCAAGACAACTTTGGAGGACTAATGATAAAAAAATGCTATCCATCCCCAGAGAAAGAACTAGTGGTGTCTGAATGCAGATTGAAGCATACTTTTTTAACTTTATTTTTGTCTTGCTTTTTTCTTTTACAACATGACTGTTATGAATATGTTTTGCATGACAACACATGTATAATCTATATGGAATTTCTTGCCTTCTCAATGAGGGGGGGAAGGGAGGGAGGAAGGGAGAGAATTTGGAACTCAAAGTTTTAGAAATGAATGTTAAAAATTGTTTTTACATGTAACTGGAGAACGATGAAACATTAAACAAAAGCTTGAAAAAATAAAAAAAATCATGATGTTATAAGTGTCTAAACTTTTTTGTTGTTGTTTTTAAAGTGATGTAAGCAGTGAATGCTTTCAATAAAATACACAAACATGTAATTGGCCCATCCTTGTTGGAAGTCGCTGGAGCTCTTATCTTTTGGTAATAAATATATTATGCCTTCTGTTAAGATGGGATTAGGCTTGTGTCTGAGACAAAGCTGATAAGTGCTTTGCTAGTCATACACCATTATAAATATTTGATTTAATAATTGAAGATATTATTGTTTTGCCACAGTTTTACAAAGAAGCTAGAGTTTCAGTAACTTCCTTTGACATAAGGAATGTTTTGGCATTTGCTGTATTACTAGTGTTTAAGGTTTCTGTTTCTGGTTTGTTCCAGCTTGCTTTTCATTGTGTTGAGTTTCTTATGACCATATGGTTAACTAGGAATTTTCCTTGTTCTCTTTCTTAGGATTTTTTCTCCTCTAATTGCTTTGCTCCTCAAGGCTCTTTTGTAAAGGTTTTGATTCATGTTGGTGGTTTTTGTTGTTGTTGTTGTTGCTACATTGAGTTCCTGAATTGCCTTCTTTTTTGGATTTTTGTTTCAATTATTCCAGTTCTTTAATCAAGACATACTTTTATTGAATTTTAATTGAATATGCCTTTATCTTCCAGATTCCAGTACTTGGAAAAAAATCCTTTACCCTTACCTGAGTGGCACAAGGTTCAAAGTTTCTCTTGCTTGTATTGGCTAGATATTGACATAATTTTCCATTGTCTCTATATATGTCTAAATACTTTCTCAAACCTCTTCTAACACGATAGTGCTTGACACCTATCCTGGAAAATTATGATCTAGCTCCACTTTTCCTACCATAGTCCTTATTGCAATGGTTAGGACATATGTTATCATAAGCAGGTTCTGAACTATTTTTCTACTTTCTGACAAATGCCATAGAATGCATTTATTCATTATGATTATTGGGATTACCAATTTTTCTCAATTGCTCTATTTTGATAAAGTGTCTACTATATGGATTTTCATTTAACTGGAAAAGAACTTTCTGAAGTTCTACTCTAAGTAAGCTTATTTCTTTTACAAAACCATTCAAGTCATTAGTACTATTTTTTGTTCTGCATTTCATTGTTAGGTAGTACTTCTGACACCTGTGTTAATTGTAGCTTTCCAATGCCTTCAGCTTTTCCTATATCAAATTTAAATAAAAAACTCAATTTCTGCTCTTATTTCATCTAATATAGTGTTTGGAATGAAGTTATTTCTTATAATTGCCCAGAAGTGGTCAGAAATACATTGTGGTTTTATTTATTGTATTTATATATCTTTTTTTGTGTATGTGTGAGGGCAATTAGGGTTAAGTAACTTGCCCGGGGTCACACAGCTAGTGAGAGTTATATGTCTGAGGCCACATTTGAACTCCCGTCCTCCTGACTCCAGGGCCGGTGCTGTATCCACTGCACCACCTAGCTGCCCCTGTATTTGTATATTTTGTGTCTAGCCCAGTGCCTGGCACATGCGAGGCACTCAAATACTTCTCAATTGTGTGACAGAGTTGAGAATATCATTGAGATGATGAAATATGAAATCATTGTCTATAGCTGATGAGTTCTGTTTCTGGTTTTGTTAGGATGTTTTGGTGCATAATAACAGCATTTATACTTTCAATCCACTTCATGTTTGCCCCTTTTAGTGGCCAACACCATCACTACTAATGCATTTCTAGCAAGCGTCATATTAGAAATACTCCTTTGTTATAATTTCTTCTTTTTGTTCCAATTTATTTTGCCTTCTTTTGGTGTAAAAATGAAGTAATACTACTTGCTTTACTGTCCTCCATATCAAACTGGTTATTATGATAGTTTTGAGTAGGGACAGTCTGCAACGTTATTATACTCTGTATATTTCTAAGATTGATAGGAATAGTTTAATCACACTAACTAGGCTCTATCTTAATCTGTTTTATTGTGAGACCTTAGTCGGAAAGAATTTCAGGGTCCTTAACAGGTTGTCATAGCCACTATATCAATTTTAGAGCACACAGAGGCACTGCCACATATCACTCTGGCTGGAATTTTCTTACTTTGCTATTCCATTAGTCCCTTCCCCCCAAACACAGCGTAAATGTTGACTTGGACTTTGAAGGAGTTATTATTATTTCATTTTTTATTATTATAGTAGCATTTATGTAGTACTTTAAGACTTGCAAAGCACTTTATATGCTTTAATTTGGTCCTCACAATTCATTATTATCTCCTATTGTACAGGTGAGGAAACTGAGTCAAATAGAGGTTGTGACTTTAAGTGACTTGTCCATGGTCAATGTCTAAGGCTCTTCTTTGAACTCGGAACTTCTGGACTCCAAGTCTAATACTTTATCCACTGTGTCCCCAGCAGAGGTCATGTAGCGAATAGAGTATTAAGACTTGGAGTCTGGAAGACCTCAGTTCAAAAGTCTACCTTAGAAACCTACCAGCTATATGACCCTTGGTAAGTCACTTAACTTTCTTCAATCCCTATTTTCTCTTCTGTTAAAATGGGTGTAGTAATAACCCTGCCTAGTAAGGTTGTTGTGTCGATCAAATGAGATGATATGTGAAATGTGCTTTGTAAACCTTAAAGCTGTATATAAATCCTAGCTATTATTACTTTCTTCTAATATTTTAGATGGAATTCAGATAGAAATTAGAAATAGGACAAGTTGCTATCCTGTTATTATTCTTTTACAATGATACACTAGATTTTTGCAAGGTGGGTAAAATAACTTCTTTTTTTGTAATTGAATAAAAGTATGAGGATTTTGATTTCTTCCCTTACATCTGTATTTTGGAAATTTTTCATGTTTCAAAGTTTTCTTCCCCTCACAAATAATGTTGCTATGAATATTTTGCATCTTACTCTCATTCAGATTACGATTTTGTAGCATTAGAATAAGTTAATAATGTAATTCTTTTTGTTTCTTAAAATTTTATTGTATTCTAAATTGAAACAAACATTATGATGACAAACCAAATATGACGTCTAGATATATACAAGGTGTTCCCTAAGTCTTAGTGCAGTTGAAGCTGGTTAGATCTTATTAAGCTTAAATTTCAGTATATCTTTTGGGACACCCTTTATAATCAGTAAGCTCCTGTCTCATTTCTCAGTTGTCTCATTGTACATTTCATTTGTCTCATTCTACATTCTCAGTTGTATACATTCTACATTCTCAATTGTATACATTCTACATCCTGTCTCAATTGCTCATTCTACGTTTCAAGCTGGGTGTTCTGTTGGCATATTGAGCTCAATGTATCCAAAATGAAAATTCATTATCTTTCATCCCCAAATACACTCCTCTTCTGAACTTTATTATCTCTGTCAAAGGCATTTTCCCAGTCACCTGTGTTCGCAACCTTGAAATCATCTTTGACTCCCCATTCTCCCTCCTCTCCCATATCTAATCATTTGGTAAGTTTCATTGATACTACTCCCACAGCATCTTTTGCATGTCTTCTTCCAACTATTAAAGTCACCACAGTAGATCAGGCTGTCATCATCTCTGTCCTAGGCATTACCTTCCAATTGGTCTTTGTGCTTCAAGTCTTTCCCTTCTCTATTCTGGTCTTCCAGATCACTACCTAATAAATATTTCTAAAGGGTCTGACTATGTTAAGTAAACTTCAATGGCCTCTGATTTAATCTAAGATCAAATACAAACTCCTGTTTGACATTTGAAGACCTTCCTAATCTGGTGTAGGTTACAATCTACCTTTTCAATCAAACTATCTTTTTTACTGTTTCACAATAGAAGACTCTATCGGCATGGCTTTTACTATCTCCAACGCAGGCCTTTTCTCCTCTGCCTCTGAATTAATTTGTTTGGAGTTCAGCTAAAGTGCCACCTTCTACACAAAATCTTCCATTATTCCATCAATTGCTACACAAAATTATCTTGTATACATTGTTATCTCCTTACAGTCAAGTATTATTTAATTTTTGCCTTTTTCTCCCCAACACCTAACACAGTGCTTGGTACATAGAAGATGTTTTAAAAATGCTTGTAGATTTATTGACTAAAGTAAAACAAAGGAGTATAACATTTAGGTTTGGCAGTGATTTGTACCACTGGCTTAAATATTATAATGTCTAGAAGAAATTATAGTTTCTTACATTTTTGGTCAGGGTAAATACAGCACAGTAAATGACTCACTTTATGTTATAGTGTGCTGTTTCTTTAATTTTAATTAGAGAAGGAAAATAATAATAACCTATGGTTATTATGTGCTGAGCTTTGGTGAAACAGGACTGCTCTTCTTGTCACTGTTAGAATAACTTGAACTCATATGTTTTGTGAAATTTCAAATCTCCTGTTCAAGAATGGCTTAGGATACAATGAGCAAAGCAAAACTACCTAGGCCTTCTTAGCTCTTTTACAAATGGACTCCAACATCAAAGAGAAGTGTCAACATACTGGAGACCTGGGCTAATATCTAACTAGGGAGATAAGTGTTGAACTCAGTGCTGTTGACTGCAGAATTTCTTTCTTAATATTAAAGTGATACTGATGTTTGCCCTAGGGAAGGAAATTTAATAGACATATTGTTAACATGTGTGCATACATCTAGACAGATTGACATGGACACACATAAACTACATGGACAACACAGCACACATACTTCCCTTACACATTTACTTAGACAGTGTTGGGAGGGATCTTAGAGCTATGTAGTCCAATGTCCCACTTTCTTAATATTAGAGTGACACTCTCATGCTTGTCCCCAGGGAATAGGATTAAATAGACATAGTGTTACATTCTTGCTTTCATCTAGACACACTGATGTAGACACACACAACCTACACAGGCAATAGAGCACACCCACCCACCCTTACACATATATTAAGACTCTTAGTATTGGGGATGGGGGACCACAAAGCCATCTAGTTCAAAAAACTACTTTATTGATGTTAAAGTTACACTGATATTTACCCCAAGGGAATGGAATCCAACATAGTGCAATGTGTTTGTTTGTCTTTGGACTCTTAGAGGTGGGAGGGACCTTAGAAGTATGTAGTCCAACTTCCCACTCCATACGTGCATCTTTCAATGGATGACTGAAAACCATTGCTTGAACAAACAGATAACTCACCACTCTATCATGGTTGTTCTCATTTGACAATATATGTTTGTGTTGAGAGGCAGCTTGCCATAGGTGATACAGCACTGGCCTTGGAGTCAGGAAGGTCTGGGTTGAAATCTGGCCTCTGATACTTCCTGCCTATTTGACCCTAGGTTACTCACATCTGTTTGCCTCAGAAAAGTCCTTAAGACTTAAGTCATAAATGACTTGTGATCAGACTCCATTGAAAGTTAATAGGATCACAGATGTAGACTTCAAATGGTCCTTAGAAGCCTTCTCATCAACCTTCTCATTTTATAGATGAGGAACTGGAGACTCAGAGAGGTTAGGTGACTTGCCCAGGGTCACATGATGCACAAGGCTCAGAAACAGGATTTAAACCGAGTCAATCTTGACTTCAAGTCTAACACAGTGCTGCCATTCTTAGTGGATAGG
Source organism: Phascolarctos cinereus (assembly GCF_003287225.1). NCBI lineage: Eukaryota > Metazoa > Chordata > Mammalia > Diprotodontia > Phascolarctidae > Phascolarctos > Phascolarctos cinereus. Next base: position 21,835,887 of record NW_027556098.1, on the reverse strand, counting down.
CAGTTCCTACACCAGAGGTTACCCACACTGATGAAATCACATATCCCTTGAGTATTAGTATATGTTTATACTGACCTTAGACATCTAAACTTATGAAATAGGTCTGTTATTGAAATTGTGTATTCAATATATTGAAAAGTTAACCTTAAATTGGATGTGGAGTGGTGGTGCAATGGGAAGATATTTATTTAGTTTCTACTAAGAACATAATTTTACATTAGGCACTGTAGTTATATATGCCATATAACACAGCATTTTGATCTTAAAAGAATTAAAACCTATTAGCAACACATAGCTATCATGCCCTGTCTCATACAGTAGAGGAAGGATTTCATGATGTGAAACAAAACTGGAGCTGCTTGGGGCAGAGGTTGTTTCCATCTGTCATATGGCACACACACAGAGGGTGGATTATTTGAAACTAAACCGGAAGAGAAATAGAAATAGGTGATTATGCTCAGGATTGGAGTGGGGAGGGAGCAGTAGAAAGCTTCCAGCTACCAGCTATGGCTGATTAAATCAAACAACAAACATGACAACTATATTTTGGGGTCTACACCTGGCCCTTTGTTCCACTCGCATGTGTCAGTTCACTATTCAAAGAAATATGATGACTTTCTTCCTAGAAAGAAACACAGGACTGAGTGGTTAAGTACCATGAGTAGTGGCAGTGTTAGTATATTGGGTTTTCTATCCATTCATGTGAATCATTCTTATTTTCTGTAGAAACTATCCCACTCAGGATTGTGTCTACCAAGACAGTACAGTTCTTGAGTGAAGGCTCTTTTGTGGTCTTCCTGTGGATTGGTAGATAGAATGTGGGTGGTTTGACCTCAAAAGGTAGGAGAAATTGCTGTAGTTGGGACTGACCACAGATTTGGGATATTTCTCTTGTGTGAGAGAGTGTTCAAAAATCTTCCCTATAGTACATTACAAGTACAGTACCCAGGAAAGAATAGAATATCCACATACAAGTTATCTTAGAAGAAAAGATCTCTATGAAAAGTTAAACGCCATAAGGCAACAAATGATAGCATGTATGATTAAATGTCAAATGAGTGGTATAGATAGTGTGTATAGGAATTCAGAGGGAGGAATTCCTGAATACAATTATTTAACTCCACTAAAGCTAAATAGCTCATTTTAAAATAATAAAGTCTTTTGTACTAAATGCTTCATTAATAACAATAACATACATTTATTATGAGTATTTTCACACCTTTAAATGTGGCACATTTGACATACAAATAAAATCAACTTTGTATGCCTTTTTAGTTCTTTGATTCTTTGCTAAAGAGCTCATAATTAAATGATAGCTTTTTCCACATACTGAGTACATTCTATGAATTCACATGAACTATTCACATTCACATGAACTAAGTAGTCTTCCAAAATGTCCAGGTTAAAGGAAAACACATGTTTTCACTGTCTCATCTAGTCCATCCAAAGAAGGAAGTAATATGTGCATATTAATATTGATAAATCCCCTGGATTTATTCTGGATTTCTATGATTGGGAATTTTGGAGGGTGTGGTTTCGTGAGTTAGCAGATTGCTAGTAAGAGTTGCCTTGATTCATTAGCTGAAAAAAGTTATTTATGTATTTCCCTTAAGGATTTCAATGGCAGCTTCTCCCATCAGGTTTCTCCATGCAGCAATTAAATGCCTTCCTGGGAAAGATGACAGCTTTAGGGGAGGAATCTGTTTTCCTGAATATATAGCTCCAGCTGAGCTTCTAAGGCTAAGGTAATTTATCCTGATAGAAATAAAGTCCTCTGTAAGTCAAATGAGACCAACGGCACTTATTATAGAATAATGTGATTATAATATTGTGCCAGGAGGATATAAAAGGACTCATGTTTTAGGATTATCCTATTCCAGCATATCCAGGTATCTAGCTGGAGGGATGCCAACCCAATCAATTAATTGAATCTGAATCTTGGTATGTTTTAGGCCTTTAGTGCTTCTCAATTGTTAGTCTATGTAGAATGGCACTCTTCCTTTGAAAATTTTTACTCATCTGCAAAGTTCACTACTTCTTAAAACCTGTAGAGAAAAATGAACTAGCTATTCTTTTGCCTCCTTCTCAGCCTTGTATACTGCTTTTCCCATGTCCCAACTCCCTCCTTCTTCTCAGATCCCAGTTGCTGACCCCTGAGCTTCAAAAAGCCACTTAGGCAAGGCTGTGGAGGGCTTTAAATATCTTACTGATTTCTATTAATAATAACAATAACTTGCATTTATACAACATTTTTATTTTCATAGCATTTTCAGAAGTAGGTAATATTACTCCCTTTTCTTCTTTCCCATTTGTGAAGGGTGTTGGGGTCTGGAACTATGATTTCGTCAGTATAAGGAATTCCTTGATGGAAAACATACTATCTTTGGACATCAATAACTCTTCTGCCTTTAATATAATATTAGAAAGTTGTCTGGGAATAGAGAAGTTAAGCTTTGCTAATAAAAATAGCACACATTTTTATGGTAATTTATTGTTTTGCAAAGCATTTTGCATTCATTATTTGATTTGATCTTCAAAAACCTTCACCAGGTAGGAACTATTATCATCCTCATTTTACAGATAAGAAAACTGAAGCTCGTAAAGAGTAAATGATTTGTCCAGAGTCACACAAATCTTAAGTGTCTGAGGCATGATTCAAACCCAGGCCTTCCTGACTCAAAATCTAACATCATTGTCAGCACTATGCTGATTTGCCATTGGTCACAGGCTGTAGTTGAAAACAGTTCATGATTCTAAGGTCAGCTGTCTATTCACTATGCCATACCGACTCCCCAAGACAAAAATTCCTGCAGATGAGGAAACTGAGACTCAGGGATCTTAAGTGACTTATCTGGGGTCACACTATTAATATTATAGTTAGGATTTGGAACCAGGACTTTTAATCCAGAATTCTTAGTGCTCTAAATCCAACCCAAATTCCACTACAATATATTGATTTTTAGGGTTGGAAAATTTATATCTGTAACCCACAATTCTCCCACAAGGATCAGATTAAAATGTAGTGGGAAATATTTAACAAAGAAAATAAAAATGTAATAAAACATAGAAAACGTTGCATTTTAAAACTAAGTCAGTATGTCAATACTCAAGCATCCTTATATGTGGATTAGTGGCCACTGTTTCTATTTGAGTTTGACACCACTGCTTTAGGCTATCCTATAAGTGACTTCTAGACTGGAGTGTTGTTGTTTTTGTTGTATGTATCTCGGTTAGAATATTCAATCTGGGATCAGAGGACTTGGGTTTAAAACTCAGATCTGTTACTTTCCACTTATGTGACTGTAAATCACTTTAATTCTCTGGGCCTTACTTCTTCGGCTGTAAAACAATGGAGTTGGACAAGATGGCTTTTAAGTATACTTCAGATCTAAAGTTGTGATCCTGTCATCCACTGAGTTCTGATGATCCTTGGGAATAGTGATCCACTTTGGAAAATGTCTACTACTGTAATATTCTATTTTACTTCCACTTCAAAGGATATCACCAAGTGATTTTGAAGATGCTGTGGAGTATTCGATTTTCACCACTGCTGACTTTAGTTGGTACAGCCTCTATATTATTTTAACTATTGGGTGGTACTATTAGTCACTATCCTGATTTTACTCAACTGGAAGCTTCTGGATCTTACTATTCCAATTGCTCTCTTTAGTGTTTTATTTATGCCCGTATACTCTGCTGGGTGAAGGAAGTCCCAAACTCTGTATGGTTCTTAGAATCAATAGCCTTCTATTGTTCAGTGAATGCTTTCCCAATTTCATGGTCCTCTTCAATAACAAAGGACAAACAACAATCAACAATCTGTGAGTAGTAGTAGCTGCCCCACTGGGGATCCAACTGGCCAGCTCCAAATGAGCAATGCAGCTCCTTCCCTCCCTCCTTCCCTCCTTTCTTCCTTCCTTCCTTTCTTCCTTCCTTCCTTCCTTCCTTCCTTCCTTCCTTCCTTCCTTCCTTCCTTCCTTCCTTCCTTTCTTCCTTCCTTCCTTTCCTCCCTCCTTCCCTCTTTCCCTCCCTCCTTCCCTCCTTCCCTCCCTCCCTCCCTCCTTCCCTCCCTCTCCCTCCCTCCCTCCCTCCTTCCCTCCCTCCCTCCCTCCCTCCCTCCTTCCCTCCCTCCCTCCCTCCCTCCTCCTCCTTCCTCCCTTCCTTCCTTCTTTCCTTCCTTCCTTCCTTCCTTCCTTCCTTCCTTCCTTCCTTCCTTCCTTCTTTTCTTCCTTCCATTCTTCCTTCTTCCCCTTCTCCCTCCTTCCCTCCCTCTGTCTTCTCCCGCTGTCCACTGGAACTCTGTGCAGAGGAATATACATTTAAATCACTGAAACCTCTCAAGATATCTTGGTGTTTATGGATAGATTTCTTTTTTAAGAACTATGTCTTTGGGGGCAGTTAGGTGGCGCAGTGGATAGATCACTGGCCCTGGGGTCAGGAGGACCTGAGTTCAAATCTAGACTCAGACACATGACACTTAGTAGCTGTGTGACCCTGGGCAAGTCACTTAACTCCATTGCCTAGCCAAAAAAAAAAAAGAACTATGCCTTAAACCCAAATCACTCTGGCTCTCATTGATTGGCCAACAATAGGTCCCCTACCCAAGCTTCCTTTGATCATTGTTTGGGCTCTGATAGCTCTGAGTGAGTGTAAACAGCAATTGTTTCTGTTTTGACCAGAAACCCTGAGGGTCTTCCCCTCCCAGATTGATTTTATTTTATTGACTAGGTAAAAGAGACCATCCTTTGCTTCATTTCTTATCTACCCATAATTACTGAATGAGTTTTACCTCAGACAAACTGAGACCTGGGAAAGACCTTAGCTTAAAAGATCAAGGTTTCCCATTGTATCCAGGGCCATCTCTAGTTGTCCTGTTCTATATCTTGCCACTAGACCCAGATGGCTCCAGAGGAGAGAGTGGGGCTGGTGACTTTGAGCAGCCCTGCCTTACTTAAAGTTAATTCACTTGCAAATCATGACATCAACTTACTGACATCATGTTCCTCTTTGAGAGTGAAGGACAAACAACAACATCAACAATCTTTGTGGAGCAGAGTCCACTCATTATTGAATGGGATGTCCCAGTGAAGACTTTTCAGTGTAATTAAAGTAATGAGTTCAGAAGGCAGTGTGAGAAATGAGCTCTCAGAAGTGAAGGCTCCTCAAAGGGTCAAATAATTCTTGATTATTACTTTCAAAATCCTCCCCCACTTAGACCCTGTTTTTAAGCACTTAACAGAAAGAATAAGCCCTGCCCCACCCCCAACCTGAGCTTCTGGTCTCTTTCCTTGTCTTTGAATTTCAGGCCTGGAATGTAAGCCTCACCTCCCAGTTAAGAGGATAGGAAGAAACTTCCAAGCTTAGAATGTAAGCCCACCCCCAGTTAAGGGGGTAAGGGATAGTGGTGGGTGGAAACTTATTTGTGTGGTGGGTGGAGGCTTGTTTGCATGGTGGGCAGAGATTTGCTTTCATAAGGTGGCCCCTATTACTCCATCTCTCTCTCTCTCTCTCCAGAAGGAGCAGACAGCCATCTCGGGAGATTGTAATGAAGGTAACCTTTGCTTTCCACCTTGAGAAGTCTCTGAGTTTAATTTGGGTTGGGGTCACTGTCCCACACATTATTTAGGGGTAATTTACCAAATCAGAAATCAGCTATGGACCTCCCATCTCTAGCAAAACTCACATGCTCCTCAAACTTGCTTTGTTTTCTGAGACACAGTTATCTGACGTTGGCATAAATGAATCTACTTTTCACAGAATTACAGAAACATACTTAGCTATAAACAGTAATTTTTCCTTTTGGCATAAAATCCAAATCAAATAGAACATAATAACAATAAAGCAATATATGATAAAATATTTACCTAGCAACTACAAACCTGGTGTTTTCCTATACCCTGGAAGTCTCTGGATAGTACAGAAGTCACTTCAAACCTCAGAGTTTTAGGAAATGAATAGTTCAATACTCTTGAGTGGGGAAAAAAAGGATACATAGTACAACACAGTTCGTATGTTCACAGTGAATCAAGTTGATGCATGTCTCATTTGTTAAGCAGGGCCCATCATCAGATTAATTTTCAGGAACTCCTCAGTAATACTGAACTTGGGACCACTCCCTCAGCCGCAGGAACATGGACTCGAAAGAAGATAGATGTTCCTACAGCTGGCAGTTTTCTGTCTTATTTGTTCTGTGGCAAGCAGGAAGCTCCAACTGTTTCTTACTTTGACTATCTCATCCTTTTGGAGGAAAGTGAGTGGGGCCAATGGTTCACCCCAGAAAGGGAGAATCCTGCCATGCCTATGTTTCTGTAGCATGGATTTCGCTTCAGCCTTAACACCTCTCTGCTGCAGCTGTGTGGTTTTACTTCCTATCTCAATCCCTAATAAGCACTTTAAACTGGCTATTTCTTCTTCCTTCAATCTTGTAATTATGGAAAGACAATTGTAGTGAATTGGGGCTATTACATCTTAATAAAAATTTTTTGTACGCTTTTTGCTCTGCTATAAGCAGAGTGATCTCTAATGCCATGAAGTAGGGTGGTGCTAGGTTTTTGCATGGTGACAGAAGTGTACCACCTAAAGTTTACTTATTCATTCCATAGTCATCTCTTACATAGGGCTACACTAAAATATATGTATACTTTAGCTTTTGACATGAAGCCATTATTTACTAATTTTGTCCCTTATTGAAGCTTCACCAAAACCTACCTCCTTAGTCTCATTCATTCTATTTCTTTCTTCCTTTCTTATTTATTTATTTTTGGTCTTTACAAATGAGTGTAACTGGAAGAATGGGTCATTCAATTAAATTACAGTAAAGAAATGTTTGTTAAGCACCTACAGTGATAATAGCTAACATTTATCTAGTGCTTGAAGGCTTGTAAAACACTTCATATATATGTGTATATATATGATATCTATAATGGTATGTATATACTTGTACAAACACATATGTGCATACATTCATATGCAGTACATATGTATGTAATAGATATATTTACATATACTTGTATATTCATATATTTACATGTATGCATAGAAATACATGTATATATTGTATACAATACACATGAAATGTTTTGCAAGTTGGTGTGAAGATAACTCTACATTGTGAAGATAACTCTAAGGTGTCAAGCCTGACCTACCCAAAGGATGGTGGTGCTATCAACAGAAAAAAAAAGTTGGGAAGAAGGGAAAGTTTTAAGAGAAGATGAGTTAAGTTTGGATACTTTCAGTTTGAGGTGCCAGGGACACATCTAGGTGGAGATATCTAATAGGGTAATTGAAAATGTAGAACTGGCCTCGGATAAAACAAAAAAACCCCCAAAAACTAGTGGTAGATTTATAGATTTGGGAGTCATATACATAGAAGTGATTATTGATACTGTGGGAGTTGATGAGATCTTTAAAGGAGAGTATGTAGAGAGAAGAGGAACAGTGTTAGAGCCTTTGCAAACTCTCAGGGGAGTAGGACTGAAATATCATGAGGTCTTTTCACCAACCCATTTCTCCAGTCCAAAACTTTTGGGCACCACTGGTTAGCTGGTAGAGGGAAGCAGAGACACAAAAGAAGAACTGTCTCCCATCTTCCACACAGCACTTCAAGTGGTTTTAGTTCATGAGAGAATATTTGGATTTGTCCTAATATAGATTTATCCCAGAGCAGGCAGTGCTCGAAATTCTGGAACTTCACTGTCTAATGGGCCAGTTTCTTTGGATCAAGGTACTTTAAATAGGCCTCAGGTTCACCCCATAACTTGTTAGGGCTTGGCACCTGCTGGGGTGGAGCAAAATGTTATTCCACTTTATTCCTCAGTGTAGTATGTTGGAATTTACTAGGAATGCACTTTTCAAGATGAACTAAATACAGTAATTTTTCTCAAAGATCACTTATGAATCACACTTCATCTTGGGAATTCTTGTCTCCAGAACCATCAGCATAGAAATTTGCACAAGTCCACAGATAAAAAGTCCACATGTGGACTTAGGAGGCTTGCCATGGATTGTTTCCAATGCTTCCTTTCTACATTATTGTAAAAAGTAGGCTAATAATAAACACTGACATTTCTATAGTGTCTTAAAATTTGTGAAAAACTCTACATATGTTATTTCATATGAGCTTCATTATAACCTTGTAAAGTAAACTCTACTGCTATTTGTATATCCAGTTTACAGATGAGGAGACTTGAAGCTGAAAAGTCAACTGTTTCACTCAATTACATGGCAAGTTCATGTCTTAGGTAAGATTTGAGCCAAGTTTTCTAGACTCCAAGACCAGATTCTAACCATTATGTAACATTCCCTTTGTTTTTATTTATTCATTTATTTATTTATTCATCCTTAAAGTGTCTTCACTGTGCTTGAGAAGAATGTATTTCTCAAGCCAGTCATTTTTCAGAAAGTGATGGGTAAAAAAAGGTTACTTGCCAAAGATATTCCACTCCCCTCTCCATATGCTCCCAAGGTGATGTAGCGGCAGTTAGGAGACCTGGGTTCCAGGCTTGATTTTTTCACTATCTATGTGACATGGATGAATGACACCCTCCCTAGGCTCTGTCCCTGTCCCCTGCCCTCCAAAGCCATGTTAAACATTTACCAGCACATCCTTGGTTAAAGCTATGGAGGGGTCATTCAGACTGACTTGGAGAATTGAACAGACTTGGTTAGTGCCATGGTGCCAGGCCAAGTGGCAGACCTTTTCTGCTTTTTTATTTTCATGGAGAAAATTGCCAAGAGTATAGACAATTCTATAAATTGTCAAAAGAATTATCAGTTACATCAAGGGTAGTACATTCTTGTTGTCTGGAGATATTGTCTGGACAGGGTTAAAGAAGTATCTTATCTTACTATGTCCAGTAGGATACATAGCTAAAATTTTCTTCCTCTCAACTATGTTTTAAGTGGAGACTAAAAGATAAAAATTCTCATTTAAAAATGAAAAAAGCATTTCAAAGAAAAATTTAAAACTGGGAAAGACTATTTCAATTTTAATTAGATTATGTATCCAAATGATGGTTATAAAAAGAAAGCAGTGGGGAATAGAGGGGGAAAGGATGTCATTAGGATTCAAGAACTAGTTTTCAACAATTGTCTAAATGTGGGAAATTATTATTATGTAATAATAATAGTAATAATTATTCATATTTACATAGCAACTCATTTGTGTGAAAGTCTGGTATAGTAGCTAGAAGGACTGAGTTCATTTCTTGCTTCTGACTCATACTGGCTATGTGACCTTAGGCAAGTTACTTAACTTCTCTGTGATATAGAAGACTTCATAAGACTCCATGTTTCAGAAAAGGTGCTAAATCTGCATTGATAGAGGGAGTTACATCATCTGGGAGTTCACTATGTCAATGAAATCACAGGTACAACCTCAATCTCTTTAAAATTTGCAAAGTATTTTTTTTCACAACAACCTTGTGAAGTAGGCAGTATAAGTATAATAATTATAATTTCAATTTTATAGATTGGAATCTGAGTAACAAGTAAGTTATAATGGGGAGTAAGGGAAGGGAATAAACACGAATTTAGCACCTTCCATTTGTCAAGTTATTACGTTTAGCATTTTTACAAATATTATCTTATTTGATCCTCAGAACAGCTCTGTGAGGCAGGTGCTATTATTATCTCCATTTTACAGTTGAAAAAACTGAAGGTAAGTTCCTTGCCCAGGGCCACTCAGCGAACAAGTATCTGAAAACTGGATTTGAACTCAGGTCGTCTTGACTCCAGCCCTAGTACTCTATCTACTGTGCCATCTGTTGCCTCTCTAGATAGTTGCCCGGGGTAGTTATGCAGTTGCCCAGTCAAAAGGATAGCTGGGAATTAAATGCTTGCTTTCTGATTTTTGCTCTTTCCACTGTACTGTACTACCAATTTATTGTAAAGCTTATGTAGTTATGATTGACACTCTTGCTTCTTTTCCACTCTTCTAAATTCATATATGTGTGTGTGTTATCCATATATATGTCATCCAATAAAGTTGAAATTAACCCTTTGTAAAAAATGTTTCTTACGGATGGATTTTTATCTGCTTATATCTTTCTATATCTACATTTCTATTTTTTTTAAAAAAATGTTTTGCACATCTGCTCATTTGATTTGATTTGATTAGATTGGGTTAGATTGGTTGAAGATTGGTGGTCCCATTTTTCAGTATAACTGGAAATGGGGAGGATTAGGAATAAGGATTTATCTTGTCTCCTCTGTTTCTACTTTTCCCTTCATTACTTACCAGTTACACTACCATTCACTAGAACATTAAAGGCAGAGATGCCAGGAATTGTGGTTTCTCATTTTTCCTGCATTTTTCCATTTTAATGTTTCTATGATGAAATCTTTCTTCTGAATGTTTTCTGCTTGACAACCCTTAAAGAGTTTCTCTAGTTGAATGCATGGCTGACTTTAATTAAGGTCACTGCTGGCTCCTGGCTTGAAGACCTCTTTTGAAAAAGCAAAGTTTAAAAAAAAAAGAAAAGAAAAGAAAAAAAGGACCAAATCCATTGCATGTTTCTACAGGGAGGCCTAGGAACAAAGCAGATGCATTTGGAAAGGAATTCAATCCAACTCCAAAGGTGTTACTAAAGGCCAGGGGGCTTTGGGAAAGGTGAAACACAGCCATTATCATTGTCAAGTCCTTCTCTTTTCAATAGCCTATCTTAAAAAAATACCCCCACACAGCCTTAGTTCAGAGAAAGAGTTCATTTTACAGAGAAGTTAAGTTCCAACTGCTTCTGAATCAGCCTTTGCCATTTAGCCTAACAATGCCATGAACACTTGAGATTCTGTGGGTGATAGAGAATTGAGGTATGTTTCCACCACCCAAGAGTAAAAGCAGGTAATAGGAGTATTTGTAAAATGAGTCTTCTCTGATCCTGATAACAAATGTTTTCTTTCCATGACCAAAAGGATTGCTTTTCCAATGTATTTTCAAGTGAACGATAAAGTGACATTCTTGAATGGTACTGAATACCTTAATTGCCTGCCAGAAATCCACCACACCAATGGCCTATATGATGAAAAATGTATTGCGTTTATACTTCCCAAAGAGACAAGAAACAGAACTCTTGAGAAAAGCAGGAATTAAAGATAGAGAAAAGCTATTCTGTCATTGTAGTCTGGTATTCAAATGAGAAACCAGGCAACTCTGTGGTTTCTCGCATGGCACCTGCTATTTCTGTATAATTTCCTTACTTGGTGAAATAAGGCACCTAAGAAGAGTAAACAATTATTTGAAGTTTAAATTTTACTTCGCTTAAGGGCATGTAAGTACATGTGGGCTCTTGGGAGCCCTCAGAGCAAGTCTGCCCATGTTGATTGGAGTTTTTAAAGAAGTGTTTGACTTTCAGAGACTGACCTGATAGAGCTGATAGGCAGCCTATAGTGACACATGAGAAGGAGACTCAGGGACTCTCGGAGTGACAGAGGCTAGATAGAGTTCCAGTCACGGCTTGGGAACTGCCAAGACTGTAACACCATCAGAGAAACATTGCGGTTGTAATTTCCCTTTTGGCTATAGAATTTGACCTAGTTTTCATAAAGTGAGAAAAAGTTATAGAAAAAGTTATATGTAATAATGTCATAGCAGAATAAGCAGAACATGAGAATGGAATTTTAAAATACATGCTTGGACATGTAGTTTAAGACAAATAAAAGACTATACAACTGACAATCTGTTTCTCTGGAGAGTCAACTGAAATATATTAGATAAAGGAGACTTTTCAGTGCTTTGGATTGTTCAAATCTGTGGTGTCACTGAAATTCAGCAGGTGATAATGGATCATTTTGTGTCACTGAGTATGGAAACATGGTCTTTGTGAAATAAGAAATATGATCTCCATCACCATTCTTCTGTCTATACACTTCCAGACCTCCCTAGTGATTTGGGTCATCTCATCAAAACAAATAAATTAAAATTGCAGGGATGGGCTTTGGCAGATATCCAGAACTTCATGCTTCTCCCTTGCTTACCAGGTATCAGGAGCTCAGTGCTCTTGGGATATTTTCATATACTTCCCAAGGTACCAAAAATTTTGTTGATTCTTCAGACAAGTATTCTTCTTCCCTGACACAAAGGGAATTATCTTCTTTTCTAGGCATAGTTCCATGTTACTGTTTTGGAGCCAGGCACACAATTTAATTTAGGCATACATATTTTCCACCACTTACATATTGTCTGTCCATATGAAATGGAAGAAAATACTAAAGGAGAATAGATTTCTAGCTAAAAGGGAACTCACTCTTACAAGTGAGAAAATTTAGACATGAATAAATGTAGTGACTTATCCAAGATCACAAATGCTGTAAATGTTAGAGTCAGGTCCAGTGACTCAGTGTTCTTTCTACCATGGCACCTCTTTAGAGAGGAGGCAGGATGCAAATCAGCTTGACTGATTAGTGTATGACAATCAGGAAACAATATTTTAGTCCAAAAACGTGTACCCAAAATTATATATACATATGTGTATACACACATACGTACATACATGCATACATACATACATACATACGTTTCAGAACTAATATGAAAACAAAGGTGAAAATGAAAAGAACAAAGCATAAATGCTTGTGTACTGAAAGAAGAATTGGAAGACCTAGGTTTTAGCATATATTTGCCACTTTCTTGTGACCAGCAGTAATACTTGTGATAAGTGGTTTAACCACTGTGAGCCTCAGTTGCCTTGCCTATATAAACAAAGAAGTTGAACAAAATCAGTTCCAAGTTCCTTAACAGCTTTCACATCTATGATTCAATGCTATCTGGCCACTGTGAAGAAAAAGATTCTTACTCTTGTGTGATTTACAAGATTGTTAGTTAAAAAGCAGAAGGTGACAAAAGTAATAAAGTGTTTGGAAATTAGGAACTTGAAATTGGAATATTCAAAAGAAGTTGGAAGTAAAATCATTCTGAGCTGCTGATATGAAAACATCAGAGTGTCAAGTACAGAAAATCAAAGTATTTGCCAGTGAATATGCTTCTTTACATAGCTCCTAATGCCCAAAGAAATGCCACTGTGGAATTGGAAGGTTTAGTTCTCAAAGAGTGAGCAATTCCTGTGATATAACTCCCTAGAGTCACTATTTTTCTACTTTTCAGTAGAGGAGGGTGCAATGTTTTCTTACAACATGGTCTTTTATTTCAGAAATACTCAATGTATACTAGTGAATAGTAGTAGTAGTAACATACACATATGTAGTGCTTTAAGATTTACAAAGTGTTTCCCTTCCATCCTAATAAAAATCGATTTTTCTACTTTTAATTTTCCCCTAATGAAAAAGAAACAAAAACTTGCAACAAATATACATACTCAAATAAAACAAATTCCAGCATTGGCCATACCCAAAAAGTTTGTTTCAACCTATATTTTGAGTCAGTTGCTTTTCTGCCAAGAGGTTGGTAGCATGCTCCATAATTGTTCATCTGAACTGTGATTGTTCTTGGCATTGTTCAGTTCTTATGTCTTTCAAAGTTGCTTGTCTTTGTGTTGTCATTATATAAAATGTTCTGATTCTGCTCACTTAATTCTGGATCAGTTCATTTAAGCCTTTCCTGATGTCTTCGACTGTTATGATTCCTATTTTACAGAAGGGGAAAGTGAGGCTCTGAGTGGCTATACGATTTCCTCATGATCATATCCATAATATAAACTTAAGTGACCTCACTCTACGTTGAGCACTTAGGGAGCCAGAAAAAATAATCATATTTTGATGCATATTACATTAGAAAATACATTTCATGGCAGGAAATAGGGCTCAAGACTGAGCTCATGAGGTCATGAAGGAATTGATGATGACAATAAAAAGTAATGACCATATGACAATAGTGGGATGGGGTCAGAGATAAGACAGAAGTGGAGCTCAGTCGAACACATTGGTATTTTCCTTTCTTCATCTAGGAAAAAAAAAAAAGAGAAAGTCCAACCTGACCTCACTGAATGTTGACTCAAAGTCATTTTGTCAAAAGTTGGCTTATGCAATGTTTTTCTCTTCAAGAAATATTTTAATATCCATTCCTGACCTTTTAATTAAATACTCTTAACTTCTTTCTATTCTTAATAGAGAATATTTTGGCTGTGAAAGAAAGCAATTATTTGTGTGAAAGCTTGTTTTACCTTTCTCAGCTCACTTTCAGGATAGTTAAGAATAATTTTCCCCCATGAAAAGATGAAGTAATGGAATGATCCAACTGAACAGGGTTTACCTCCTGATTTTGGTTTATTCCACATCACTGGCAAGGTAGAGATGTGTCTTGCTGGAAACCTGGTTATGAGCCATGATGGAGAAATGTTTCTTGTGGTGAAACACCATGTTTATTTCACATGTGGGCTAATTGTAAGATTTGTCTGTATACCACTAGGGGATTATGAAGGAAAATTATACCAGCTTCCTGCTTTTGGAGAGAGTGTTCCAAACCCCAGATGAGACTCTTTTCCCGTGGGAGTTAATTATCAGACCTATCTACTCTATATCAGCCTTCAGAACACTGGTGCCACACAGTTTATGCTGACAAATACCAGCTAATGTTAACTTATGGTTTTAATTTTAATCAGACACAGTTCAACACAATTCCACATTAAAGTTATTTCTGAGTTACAAAAGAGAACACCCTTCTTTGTTCTCTTTCCAATTGCAGTTTGAAAGAAAGGAGGCATTTAAAAAAAATAGTGTCTTTGATTGTCATCTTAGAGAAAAAAGAAAAACAAAACAAACATCTCTGGGGAGAGATTTTTGTTGAGTAAACTACAATAATGGAGTTGAAGTGAAGCACAATGTCAGGGAAATACTCAAGCCTGGACTGTAGGATAAGAAGGTGCAAAGTACCAGTTTCTTTGTGAGGCATGGGTCTTTCCCTTCATTGATGGTTTTCCAACACTGACTCTAGTTTAATCTTTCACACTAGGTGAACTATGGTTCATCTGTCATCATATTCAATTTTTCACTGTATTCAAGTGAATTCAACCATTAAGCATTGCAGGTGTGACCATAGAATCACGAATTTGGAGCTGGAAGGGATTTTTGAGGCTTTTTGAGGTCTCATTTTGCATATTAGGAAACTGAGGCCGAGAAAGGTTTAATGACTTACCTAAGGTCAAACTCATTTTAACCTCCTATCTTCTTGACTCTAAACTCAACTTTATACTGATAGCTCAAGAATATCCTGGAAAACCAATAACTACATAGTCTCAAGCCCAATTTCTTAAAGCAGTTATTAGTAGACTCTTCAGAGTAAACAGTAAAAAAAAATACTCTGTGGCTCTTTCTGTTGCAAAAGTCATAGAAGTAGCTGTTCACGACTTATTTCAGGCAACAGTCTCTTTCCTAAGAATATCCTGACTTTTCTTTTGCCTTTTGGGGGATAAAAGTGCTGTTAACTTTAAAAAAAAACACAGCAAGAATGCACAGCACAGATGGCAGTAGATAGTAATGAATATCAACAGTGAGTCCCTATACTATCTTGTAAAAATTTTTTTTAAAGGCATTATTCTCACAGTCTAGAGATAGATTAATTTTGTAACTATATTTAGTTTTTATTTTGTCAGTTGAATTTGGTCCTAAGGGAGGAAAAAGAAAGCAAATAAAAAAGCATATAATGATTAAGATGACTAAGTTTTAAATTTATTATACATTTAGTGTTAGATCTATCAGTTGACCGATAAATGTTTTAAGTACTTTCTATGTAGCAGGAAATGTGCTGGGCTTGAGGATGTAGAGACAAAGGTAAAACAATCTTTCATCTCAAGGAGCTTTTAGTCTAGTGGGGAGGAAAAAATGTTCATAAATAGGTATATAAAACACATGTAGAAAAGAACAATATCCATAGAGATATTTTTATATAGGAATTTTTTTTAATACAGGAATATTTGCTTTTTATAGGAGGGGATGATAGGGGCATAAATAGCTAAATAATCTTTATTTTCCATATATTTATATTCATCAATCTGAAATTTATTATTATTCAGTCTTATTTATGTTATTTTATCCTTGTTTTCTTTTTCTTTTAAAAATTTGCTTTCTTGATGTCTTTTGTCTTTATACCTTCCTTAGATGCCGCAATAGCTAGCATTGACATGTGATACCTCATTTAGTCCTCACAGCAAACATATGAAGTAAGTGTTCTTATTATCCCCATTTTACAGATGACAAAACTGAGGCCGAGAAAGGCTAAATAATTTACCTAGAGTCTCACAGTCACTAAGTATCTGATGCAAAAATTGAACTCAGCTATTCCTCACTCTAAATCTAGAATTGTGCCAACTAGCTGCCTCATGTTACAATTTCTTTTACACACAGTTACGGATAATTTCTGAGTTTTCTCGGTGAATGCTCGCAGTTTTGAAGTGCAGTGAAAATTGTGGCAATTTAACTCACTTTAGGGCAAGGAGTTCTCAATCTTTTTTTGTGACACTGGTGATTTTAGTTGTCTGACAAATCCCATGGAATCCTCAAAATAATGATTACAAAGGAAACCAATTTTATTGAAATGGCTTCATATACATGTACATATACATGTACATATACCCCCATACCCACGCACACATAAAAATGGATCCAGGTTATGAACTCCTGAAATTATAGAGGCTCAGGCCTAATCTTCTAGGTTTGTCCTGTGCATACCTTGTTAGTTTTAGAAAACTATGCTACAATGAGATGAGTTTGGTTATGTTACTGGTACTGTCTGCTACATATATGTAATCTCAGAGGTTCTATGTGCTCAGTCAATATTATTATGCTCTCTCTCAGTTCCTTACCTTCTGAGCTTTTACAGTTAAATGCTACAGTGATTTCTGGGTAATTTCTTCAGCAATAAAACAAGGATATGTTGAAAGCCTGCCTCTCCCTTGTCTATTGTCAACATTTGGCATACCAAGTTTCTTAGTGACATGTTTGAAATCTGTTAAATTTAGCTAGACACCTTCAGGCAATGTAGTTACATTGTCTAACATTCTAAGAAACTAATTAAATATGACTGCTACTTTCTAACTTGAGAAGATCATAGGACTGAAATGGTTGTGCTAGGTTATGTGTATTGGGATGCTAGACTCTAGACCCAGAATGGACCTTAGAGATAGATCATTCAGCCCCAAACCCTTGTGTTACAGATGAGGAGACTGAGACCTTAGGAAATTTGTCCATGGTGACTCAGATAGTGTAAGTACCAGGGATGGGGTTTCAACCAAAATCTCTGTCTTCAAATCCAGTGTTAGTTCTACCTAAGCATGGATTCTTCCCTATTTTCTGATGCCAGTGGGTTTAATTCCTGGGTTATCAGGAAAACAGTATTTGCCAAATGCTGGGGAGAACAAACAAATACTATAATAACCTCCCTCACTGTCCTTGTAATTTCTTCCCATAACTCCCAGTTGTACCGTTTTGGGCTGAGCAGAAATCTAAACTTTTTTTTTTCCGTAATATGACCTTCAAGGAATTTGAAAACAGTTATCATGGAACCTTTTCTTTCCCTTCCCCCAATCTTCTCCTTGCTTGACTGAATGTAGTCTTAGCTAGCATGACACTTTCCAGAATGTTAAGCAGCTTTTTATTTCTGAATCTGTGCTAACACATTGCAAGGGACATAAGCCACTACTTATTACCACATATGATTCCTCTGCCTTATAATGTTAAAGCTGTGCTTAGTTACAGAATATCAGATGGCCCTAAGGCCACTAGCTGCTTACTAATGAAGCAGAAGGCCTCTATGGAATGAAACTATGGTTTCATGCATCATTTGTGAGACCTTTCTTATAGGACAGTAGCTGGTGGTTCTTGTCCTTTTCCACTATAAGGGCCACTGTTTAAAGTAAAAATATTTTGAGGACTTCCACATGCTTATAGTGGCACTATTTGTTTAAATAATCCCTACAACATGTATATATATTTGAAAAATACCAGTATTTGTATATGCCAATTATTTTTAAATCAGAAAATAAAAGATATTTTTGTTTAGTTTTGGATTCGCATGTGGATTCAATAACAGCCTTGTTTTCTCCTATGAATCCATGGCCCATGGATCAGGAGTTACTAAGGCACACTACTAAGTATTTCAACACTTTTGTACTTCTGGAGTCTTCCATCTAGTACATGTGACTTGTCTATTAACCATCTTCCCTCTTGTTGAATTCCCTATATATTCCCCATACCCTTCTCTCAGTTGTTGATCTTTTATATTAACTTACAAATAAAATCGACTATGCGTTCCCTCATCTCCCTTACCCTATGCCTCAGAATATTTGTATATCCTTTGCTACTTTGCTCCAGTCTCTAAGAAGAGGTGGTTATTTTTCTTGTCAATACTAACTCCTCTGTGTCCTTAATCCCATTTCTTCCCTTGTATTCCAGGAGCTTGCTCCAATGTTCATTCCCTCTCGCTTTCATCTTCAATTTTTCTCTCTCTGCTGGCTCTTTTCTTGCTGCTTGCAAGTATCTACAGTTCTAGCCCTTTGCCTAAAACACTTTAACTTGACTATACTAACTCCTCAGATTATTGACTTGCAAATCTCCAGCCCACTGGAGATGCTTTGACCACCCTATTGGTGATCACAATTGACTATGTTCCAGTGATTTATTAGGGACATCTTTAGTCCCATAGTATATCTTTACAGCCTTTGGAAAGTTTTGCCTTGGAAGACTGACAAGGACAACTCATTCTTGGGATACATTGAACTGACTGCAATTTCTTGAAGTACTTGCTGGTGTCAAAAAGGCAATAGATATCTTACGTTAGATGTGTCCTGATTCAATGCATAACAATGGAGTGTCAGCTCTATTTGAAACTGATTCCAGTCTATTCAGTGTACTAGCAGAATACTATTAACAATAACATGGGACTAAATATCTTTATGTTTTCTATCTAACCTTTGTAGAGAAGCATAGAGTCATGTGGTGACAATGAACATCATGAAAGCTTTGGCACTTCAACTTCTGAAATGCACTAAGAAAAATTTAACTCTGGAGCTTACCCAATACAAGAGGAATAGAAGGGGATACTGAAGTAGAAGTTCAGAAAGAGGACAAGTGTATTATCACTGAATGAGTAAGATTTGGAATGTGCCCGAGGAACACCTTACAAAATCTAACTTACTAATTCCTGAGCATTCCCCAATCAATTTAGAAAAAAACCCCAAATCTTTTGTTTGTGACATCTTGAGAATCTTGAGAAGCATTTGGTTAATGGCATCATCACAGATTTCAACAGTCCATATGCCTTGATAATAGTGATAGTTCTATAGAAGAATGGGAAGACACTTATGCATGCAGCCTATCATATTTTGATCAAAAGAACCAAAGTAAGAAGTGTTTACTATAGTAATAAGAAAAGAAAAAGAAATTGAAATTAGAATAGGCAATGGGGAAACAAGCTATCACTCTTTGCAGAAGACATAAAGGTATACACAGAGATTCCTAGAGAATCAACTAAAAAGCAAACTAGTCAATAAAATTAACTCCTTCAGTAATGTTACAGGATATAAAATAAATGCACATAAATCATCAGCATTTCTATATACTACCAACAAAAACCAATAGGAAGAGATAGAAAGAGAAATTTCATTTAAAATAATGGCAGACTATATAAAGTACTTGGGAATCTGCCTGCCAAGGAACTATATGACCACAACCCTTTTATACAACACCCTTTTCACACAAATAAAGACACATCTATATAAGTGGAGAAATATTAATTGCTCATGAGTAAACTAGCCCAATATAATAAAAATGACAATTCTACCTAAATTAATTTACTTAGTCAGTGTCATACCAATCAACTAGCAAAGAATTATTTTATAAAGCTAGAAAAAATAAAAAGAAAATTCACCTGGAAGAGCAAAAGGTCGAGAATATCTAGAAGTCAATTAAAAAAAAAAGTGAAGGAAGGCAGCCTAGCAGTATCAGATCTCAAACTGTATTAGAAAGTAGTAATCATCAAAACAAGCTGGTACTGGCTAAGAAATAGAGTGGTAGATCAGTGCAATAGATCAGGTACACAATGTACAGTAGTAAATGATATTGTAATCCAGTGTTTGATAAACCTAAAGATGCAAACTTTCAGGGCAAGAATTCACTATTTGAAAAAAATTGCTGGGGAAACCTGAAAAGCAATTTGGTAGAAACTAGGCATAGGCCAATATATCATACCTTATACCATGATAAGGTCAAAACGGGCATGATTTAAACATAAAGAGTGATATCCTAAGTAAACTAGGGGAGCATGGAAAACTTTACCTGTAAGATTTATGGATAAGGGAAGAGTTTATGACCACAATAAGAGATAGAAAGGATCATGGGAAGTAAAAAATAGATAATTTTGATTACATAAAATTTAAAAAAAGTTTTTGCACAAATAAAACAAAATGAAGTCAAAATTAGAAGGAAAGCAAGAAAATGGGGAAGTAGGGGTGGGATTTACAGCAATATTCTCTGATAAAAAGCCTCAATTCTCAGATATATAGGGAACTGAAAAAAATTTATAAAAATAAGGATCATTCCCTAATTTATAAGTGGTTAAAGGTATAAACAGGCAATTTTCAGCTAGCAATAATCACATAAAAATGCTCTAAATCACTATTCATTAGAGAAGTACATATTAAAACAACTCTGAGATACTACCTCACAGCTATCAGATTGACTAATATGACAGAAAAGGAAAATGACACATGCTGGAGGGGATGTAGAAAAATTGGGACACCATACAATCTTATGGGAGTGGGGTGGAGGTGGAACCTCAGATTTGTTTTAATTTAAATATATTATTAGTGATTCAGAACATTTTTTCATATGGATTTTGATAGCTTTGGTTTCTTCCTTTGAAATCTGCCTGCCTTATATATATACATATATATATATATATACACATATGTATATATATATATATACATATGTGTATATATATACATATGTATATATATATACATATGTATATATATATATACATATGTATATATATATATATACATATGTATATATATATACATATGTATATATATATATATTACTGGGGAATATCTCTTGTTCTTATATATTTGAAGTGGTTTATTATATATCTTGAATTTCAGACATCCATCTGAGAAACTTGCTACAAAGATTTTTTTCCTCCCAGTTAATGGTTTTCCATTCTAATTTTTACAGCATTGCTTTTTTTTTTCTTGAAACTGCTTTTTCTTATTTTGCTTAGTTTAGAAGTGCTGGGCTATTATATGACATCATGATGCTATTTTAAGTAAACTAGCTAAAGCCATCAAAGTGACAGAAAACTGATATTCAGGCAAATTTAACAGTTCTAGGATTGGGAGAGGCCTTATGAGTGGATTTAGTGATCTTAGACGATAAAAATGGTACTGCCACTATAGATTTTACCATATCCTTTGAATATAGATATTCTACCTTTCACTCAACCAGAGCTGACAAAATTGAGATGTACCAGACAATTTGTCAGTATCTGGCCCAGGAAAGATATTAGGGTCTATTGCAAAGTGGGAGCTTTAGGAGCTAATGGTGTTGTGTTGCCTAAATTAAAGATTAGTCTGAGGTACAAAATTGGCATGGAACTGTATCAGATAGAGCAGGGACATATATATAAAGCATAAAACCAGAAGAAGGAAGCAAGCAGAATGAACTCTTCGGGATATTACAGTGAGAAGCAACTGTATTTCCTTTCAAATTTATATACAATATTCTGATATTTCTTAATAATTCAGAGCTTTTTTTTTTAATATGGATTTTTATAGCCTAAGTTTCTTCCTTTGAGATTTGCTTGCTCATATCCTTGAAGCATTTTAGCTTCTGGGGAATGGCTTTGTTCATATATATTGGAATTAGTTCATGATATATCTTAGATATCAGACATTTGAGTGAAACTTGCTGTAAAGAATTCCCTATCTTGCCACAGGTAATGGTTTCCCTTCTAATTTTAATTGTATTGATTTTGCTTTTCAATTTAGTCTTTTTCTTTTTTAGACTAATTTTCCTTACCTTTTTCAAGAAGTATAGGAGTCACTCATGGTCACATCACTATTTCTGATTGGTTTAGAATTTTTGACCTGCTCAGTTTCTGATCTAGGCATTTTTTAGAAGTCCATAGTTTATCTCTCTTTAAGCAGCTTGGTGGCCCTACAGCTCCTGGTGACTTACCATATTGGCATTGGACACTCAATC
This sequence comes from Phascolarctos cinereus, assembly GCF_003287225.1. Classification (NCBI taxonomy): domain Eukaryota; kingdom Metazoa; phylum Chordata; class Mammalia; order Diprotodontia; family Phascolarctidae; genus Phascolarctos; species Phascolarctos cinereus. Next base: position 21,813,738 of record NW_027556098.1, on the reverse strand, counting down.
AGTTTCAACCCTACTGCAGCTCAGAACGCCGGGGCTCAAGTGATGCACGAATCTTAGCCTCCCCTTCAGTGTGTACCACCATACCGCATCAGCTTTTTAATTATAAGAATCCTAAATTGCCTATTTTATCTTCTGTGACTATCTCTATCTCTTGTTGGGTTATAAACTCCTCCTTGTCACTTGCTGTGAAAGGTATTTCCTTTTTCTCTTTTATAATTTGTATATGACATGACATTTTAGATCTTGGTCATGTATCCATTTGGAGCTTGTGTTATATGTATGAGATATTGGTGTAAGCTCAGTTTCTGCTAGACTCCTTTTCAGTTTTCCCACTAATTTTTCTTGAATAATGAGTATTTCCCTCAGTAGTTAGAGTGGTTTTGTTTATCAAACACTATGCTACTATGTCTGTTTGTCATTGTGTACATAATCTGTTCCAACCGATTTTCTGTTGGAACCATCTTTTTACTTCCCCCCCGCCCTGTACCAATAGTTTTAGTAATTATCTCTTTGTAGTATTGTTTGAGATGTAGTACCACCAGGCCCTCAACACTGAATGGACTTCATGATTAATATAGAATCCTTAAAGTCATTTCAATCTTGGTTTCATCTTGCTTCTCTCTGCAGCAGTTAATAGCAACATATTGCTTGATAAACATTACCATACCTAATTTATTTTTGTCTTTAACCTAAGCTGACTTTAAGGAACTTGTGAAAAAGAACAATATGCAAGCTGTCACCTTCATGCGTTATCATATGTAAACCACTAGTCAATTTAAAGCAACATTTTATAGGTTTCTACCACAGTGTCATTTTCTGGAGAAGGTACACAATTTAAATGATGTTATCCTTAAAATCATTGAACTCAAAGTTTAATAGAACTTTACAAAATACTCACAAGTACCTAGAATGTAGAAAATTCTCTAGAGCACAAGAGAGGTACAAGCATGGTACAGTCTTGCTTAGTTTGAGACAGAAATATGATTACTAACTTAAATGACCAACTAAGGCTTTATAGAAAGGATGTCATTTGGGCTAGGTTTTAATGAATGGGTAAGAAAGAAGGGAGCAGCTAAGTGGCACAGTGGATAGAGTACTGGCCCTGGGGTCAGGAGGACCTGAGTTCACATCTGGCCCCAGACACTTGACACTTATGAGCTGTATGACCCTGGGCAAGTCACTTAACCCCATTGCCTAGGGGTAAAAAAAAGAAATAAGAAATATAAGGAAGATGGCATTCAAGACTTGGAAGAAAGCACAATAAAAACATTAAAGCAATAAATAAATTTGAGGCATCAATATTTTAATCAACCAGAGGTAAGAACCAAGTGTTAACAAGGACTAGATGGCTCCACTGATTCAGTAGATCAATCAGTCAATCAAGAATATTAGATTAGGTGCAAGAATCTCTTGAAAGCCATTGGATAGATTGAATGAAAAGGAATGATGCTCCATATGTTGGTACTGGCTAAGGAATATGTTCTGTGGGTCTTTTATAAAAGAGTAAGACAGTTCAGAATCTAAGCATTCTAGTGTATGGCAGAATAGAGAGAGAAATCCAGTCAAGCCCCTGAGATGACATTACTTAGAGAATAAGAGAAAATAGGACAAAACCTGTATTTCCTCCCTTTCTCCTTGACCAGAAGATGGTCTCAAGGTCTCACGAATTTTAGAGGATCTGTGTGTTCATGGAACATCAATGACTTGTGGCAGTGTCTGAATTTGGAGATGAAGACAAACTTGTCACACTGAGCTTTAGGATTTCAAAAGGAGCCCAAAAGAAAGCTACAACATACCTACATCTTAAAAAACTCCACAAAGAGAATTTCTAGGAGTTCTTTGCCGCATGTACTGTATACTTGAGACCATTTTTCCTTGGACCTTATATTTTCAAGATACTGTGTCATCAACTTTTTGGGTTATGTTTTGTGCTGAGTTTCTTAACTATGCCACATTAGTTAAACTTTTTTTTTTTCTGAAGCAATCAAGGTTAAGTGACTTGCCTAGGATCGCACCGCTAGTAAGTGTCAAGTGTCTGAGGCCAAATTTGAACTCAGGTTCTCCAAGGTCGGAGCTCTATCCACTGTGCCACTTAGCTGCCCCTAAACATACCTTTCTAAAAGATAAGTAAGCCTGGCTGGTTTATTGATATCAACAGAAAATCATTGGGAGGAAAAACACCAGTAGGAGTTCATCAGCTAAAGTACTTTAAAAAAAAAAGTACCACTTGGATTTTCAGAGTCCATTAGAAACCTGAAGGGAGATACAGTAGCCTCTGTCTGAGGACTTAAAATGCCATAGTGAATAGGGGTTGGGAGAAGACATCTAGAGCATCTACTACATGTGGGAGGCTTTTCAGGGATAAATATTGGGAACTTAGCATTTTCAGGAACCTGGTAGATAGATACTTCACCCAGTATTCTAGTTATTGGTCAACCTAGTTTTTAGAATCCATTGGGGGAAAAAATATCATTTTTGTCTTTCTTTTATTTCAGACTACATTGTATAGCAATTGGTTTTTCTGATATGTTTCTTTATAGTGTGTGTGTGTGTGTGTGTGTGTGTTGGGGAAGGACTGTGAGCTATGATCTTGGAAAACTATCACCATAGGTCATAAAAATTCAGTAGAACCTTTGGGAGAGAAGTAGTAACCACATTCTGGGGACCTAATCTGTGAGTGATGGTTGAGAGATTAGCTCCAAAACCAGCACTACGTTACTATTCTAGTTGTTGTGGGAAACAGCATATAGCAGAAGGATAGAAAAGTGCAATGTAAGTTTTAAATACAGTGAGATCATGAGATAACCAATGTAAAGTGTTTTGCATACTTTAAAGCTCTACATAAATGTCAGTATTATTTTTGTGCATGGTCTTGGAGGACAGATGAATGAGTTTGAACCTTACTGAAGAATATAGGAAAACTGAAAGGTTTTGAGGGAATGAGTGAAATGACAAGATCTATAAGAAAGTTTAATCTAGTAGCAAGTGTGAAGGGTATTTTTGAAGGGGCAGAGAGTACAGGTGGAACATAAAAAAATTTCTAGTGAAATGTAAATTCAATATGAGTCAAATAAGTGATGCCGCAGTCAAAAAAAGCTAATGAGTTGTAAACTGCATTGATAGACATATAGTAAGCAGAATATACAAGGTGATAATTTATCCATGGTCATACCACATTTGGAGTATTATGTGATGGTCACACCACTTTTTAGGAAATGACATTGCCACTCTGACCAGAACACATGCTCTAGAGGACTTCACCCTTTCACCTCTGAAACTTCAGTCCTGTCCAAACCCCAGCCCCTGACCTAATTGGATTTGGACCAATCTGCAGAAAGGTGACAACTGAAAATATTAAAGTAAATAAAATGTTCAAGGGAGAAAGTATATATAGAGAAAAGTTCTGAGGATAGCATCTTGTAAAAAGTCTAAATGAGGAGCTAGTGCAGAAGGAGAATAAAGAAAGTGTGATGTCTCTAAAGATAAGGGAGGAGACAATAACTAGAAAGAGGGCATGTGTCAGCAGGATCCAGTGGTATAGAGAAGTCAAATATTATGAGGAGCGAAAAACAAAAAATCAGGAAGTGTCTAGTGAACTCTGAGAAGTTATGGCAGTGGTGGGGAAAGCATTTAAACTCCAAAGATTTAAAGAGAGTGGTGGTGGGAAGTGGGGGCTTCAGATATAGACAATTTTTTCCAGAAATTTTGAAACGGGAAGAAAGAGTTGTGGTATGGGTAAGAAATGCTTAAGGGAAGAAATTCTTGGTACTGGAGAGCCACAATATTGTTGGTAGGCATATAAGAGGGGTCAACAAAGAAGGAGAGGTTGATAATATACGGGACAGGGGCTTATTATTAGAACGAAGTTCAGGAGGACATGGGAAAAGAATGAGATTATGGGCATACTCAGTCAATATCTACAAAATGCCAGAGTTCTAAATCCTGAGGATACAAAGAAAGGCACAATACAATTCCTGTTCTTAAGCAGGTCACACTGTATACAAACAAGACATATGGGGGGGGCAGCAAGGTGGTGCATGGGGCAGCTAGGTGGTGTGGTAGATAGAGCACCAGCCCTGGAGTCAGGAGGACCTGAGTTCAAATATGGCCTCAGATACATAATACTTCCTAGCTGTGTGACTCTGGGCAAGTCACTTAACCCCAATTGCCTCACTAAAAAAAAAAAGGCATATGTATATATATGTGTGTGTGTGGGGGGGTATGTACGTGTGTGTATGTGTGTGTGTGTGGTATGTATGTGTGTGGTGTGTGTATGTATATATGTGTATATATATACATATGTATATGTATTTGTATATATGTACGTATATATAGATGTATATATAAACTTGAAATAATCAATAGAGGGAAACACTAGAATTAAGAGTAGGTTGGGAAAGATCTGGGAGGGGGATCACCTTTGTAGTACCTCTTCCTCCATAATAGGTAAGAGAGGACATAAATAATTGATGGTATTGAAAAGTTATAAGTAGTGGATAAAGGGAATTGAGGGTTTGGATATTTGATGGTCCTGGTCTTTTGGACTGCTAGATTATGTGCTGTAGGTATGTTGCAGGGATAGGACAATAGTATGAATGGAGATTCAGAATGAAATGTTTGAAACAATCATTATAGACAGAAATATAGACTAAAGTAGAATAGAAAATTCGAAAACAGCAGTAAGGGCCTAGTTGAGGTTATGAATCATAATTTGTTAGATATAGCAATCGGGGAGATTTCATGAATTTCTCCAGTGACACTCTATAGTGGAATAGCAAAGGAATTACGTAGTGGGAATTAATCTGAAATGAGCAGTAGCAGGTCGAGAATGCCAGAGATCAGGAGACTGAAGTGGTGGCTAAATAATTATTGGATGAAATTAATGAATCTTTAGGTTAAAAAAATTATTCAGATTACTTTTGATGCTCTGAAATGAATTACTACCAACTGGCTAAAAAGATTCTCCGGATTTCTTATCACTAAATATGTTACTCTATGATCAATGAAGAGGAGTCAATTCTGCTAATAATAACTAATAAGCTAATATCTAAATACTTGATTTGATATTTTTCAACCATCTAGGCTTATTCGACAATAAGACAAACAAGATTGGGGATACTGCTCCTGTATCATTAATTTCATCAATTTCTCCCACAAATTCATCCATACTGATGACAATTGATCTAAATCAAGCTGGTTATCATTTATGAAAACAGAACTCGCGTTATATGAGGTCTCTTCTGTGGCCACTAAGCAATTTCATACTAATTATTTACCAAAGTATTCTATCTAGCTTTTGCAAAAACAGAATATTACATATGATCTCAAAGTCTTAAAAGGCTTCGTTAATACATACATATATAAAGCCAAGAATATAGTTGTGTGGGCCCACTGGACTTAACTTTTGAGTTCCCTTACAGTCATTTGGGCAGCAGACAGAAAGCATGTTGAATCCTCAAGATGCTGTAATTGATAAGACCCACACAATGCTGGAGTTTCTGTGGCAGAAAATTGAATGAGTTGAGGGCTAAGGATCCCAGTTGGGAATTTATCAGGTAGCTTCATAGACTTCCTAAGGCTAAGTTAGAGCTAGGTCTCTGACAGAGGCACAAACTTCAGTGAACAAGAAATACAGTTCAAAAAATAGAATTAAGCTTGAAGGCATTAGCTAGATGGGAGTCAGTCAACTCTGACTTCCAGAGAATTTGACACCTGGGGTAAAGACTCTGGAAAGAAAGGCCCCTTCTAGTCAAGCCTCTGAGAAAAAGGATAAAACTAAAGAAAATTAACCTGGAATCTCTCCTGTCCCCAGGGATGGCTTGGTTTTTTTGTCTTTGTCTTTTTGAATAATCCAATTACTGCACGTGAGGTCTTTCTTTCGGCAGTTGGGGTTAAGTGACTTGCCCAGGGTCACACAGCTAGTAAGCGTCAAGTGTTTGGTCTGAGGCTGGATTTGAACTCAGGTACTCCTGACTTCGGGGCCGGTGCTCTATCCACTGCGCCACCTAGCTGCCCCCTTTTTTTTCTTTCAAAAAAAGTACAATAGCAACAAAATGCCTAGGGGCTTTAAGCTTTAAAAAGTGATGTCAGAGTCCTATAATCCTCTAATGAGGAAGAGAGAACCCTCCTCCACCTGAAGATCACTTGAATCCGGGAGCTAAAAATGAAGAAAAGCTCCTAAATCTTGTGTCCAGTAGAGCCATGCCTACAAGCAACCAGCAGGCGCCATAGAACGAGCAGATTAACACTTAGCAGCTGCCACGTGAGACTGGAATTCCGTACTTGGATTCCAGACTACATATCTGGTGGAAATAAGTACCATTAAGATCAGCAGAGAACATGCCTGGGGGGAGCAGAAAATAATATCACTAGAAGTTACCAGTAGGCCCTGCAGTATCAGAGAGGAGAACTGCCCATCTATTTATGCAGCCTGGCCTTATATGTTTTCTGCAGGTGTGTCCTTCCGTGTCTGTTCCCTGGATGTATCTATCCACTTTTCCCACTGATGGCATATGCATTTGTGAGAGAGTATGTACTCCGGTTATTGGGGAAATGTCTTATTGTTACTTTTCTTATGAAATGGCTTTGTCTTCAACAAGTTCTGTACTTTGGCTAACTACAAGAGGCAAACACATTGGTGGAGGTTTGTGGGTTACAGTTTTAAGTGGCTACAAACCTATATAGTACCTCGAATCTTGGATAGCCCTGTTTGAAGGAGCTACTTAGTAAGTGTAAGATGACCACAGTTAGGTTCTTTATATCCTTAGGGTAGATGTGCCCCTGATCTGCTGACAAGTTTGAGGCCTGTTGCTTTCTCTCAGCCTGGTTTAGCCTGTCTCCCAAGACGGTTTTACTGGAGTGTGGCTGTTACATATATTGCAGCTTCTTGGAGCCACAGGTGAGAGTTGAGTGATAAGTGGAAGCCAAAGGTGGAATAGAAGCCCCAAAAAGGGCTTGACAAACCCTTGCACCAGAGGTGCTAGTCCTTCCTGAACACCCCAATATACCCCCTAGCTAAATACAATGTAGATAACTGAATTGGGCTCTGACATAATAAAGCACCAATAGGTTAAAAGTCTATGATGCTTGTAGTCTCTAATGTATAAAGCTGAAAGGGACCTAGGGGGCTACCTAGGCTAACCCTCTCATTTTATAGATAAGGAACTGAAGCCCAGAGGGGTTACGTGAATTGCTTTAGGGTCACACAGGTAGCAAGTGTTGGAGGTAGAATTTGAGCCAGTTTCTCTGAATCCAGAGTTAGTGCTTCTTTTACTTTCTCAAATTGTACTCCTTTCCTGTTAAATGAAACCAAATGCAAAAGCATACAAAAACCAAAGAAGTCAATAAATAAGATGTTTTTAACCTAAGAAATATTTCAAAGACCCTACATCATTTCTTGAGAGGAATCCAGGTTTTCAGAGAAGGGCATTCACTATTTCAGGTCACTAGGGCATACATAGATGCCATAATGTTGCCAGGTAAAGGATTTGTCTTATATGATATATAAATGAAACTACTGGTGTATCTGAGAGTCCTGGAGGCATCAGTCTTTCCATCATCCCACCTCCAAAGCATTTCCATAGTATCAGAAAAGGTCTTTAAACGTGGTGGGAAGGAAAATCCATTGAGTTGATGCATTTGGAAATAGATCTTTGAAGACAGAGGAAATCCCCAGGCTCTAGCTGCAAGTATTTCTGGGGGATGTGGTCCCAGCCAGATAATGATTTTCTTCCCACTCTGGTAGACTATTGGGAGCTTTTACAATAGAGTGATGCTTCTCTAGAACTTTTTGAGCTGAGCATTACAGTTGTAAGGGCACCTAGTTACAGCAAAAATAGTGACAATAGTATGTAATAATAGTAAGCAATAGTATGTGTTTTTATCATTTAAGGAGATGTAACGGTGTCTGAAGTGGGAGGCTAGAGCTTGGGGTCCTGAGCACAAAGGCACAGCAGTCTATGGGACCATTGCATGGACATTGCAATTGTCTCCACTTTCAGTGGCCAGAATGAATGATAACATGGTTGTCATCCTTCCATTTTTGAGAATAGGTTCCAGGCTGTGACATACAGTCTCTCTCTCTTCCTGAGCAGGAAAGAAGTTGATCCGAAGCTGTCCTGCAAAGTAAATGCTTTGAATTTATTTAAATGGTTAGATAAATCTAATCAATCTGTCTGTTGATCTATGTGTTGCCATATTTTCAAACAATTGTACTGAAGCTGGGAAGAATGGTGATTAGGTCTTGGTAAACAGAGATAGGGAAACGACAAGGGTTGGAGCACTGGTCCCTCAAAGTGCCAGGCTTTCTCCTGATTGGGTGCTAAACCCACATGAGAAGGAATCTTCTGGTTTTGATTTATTGAATTTGAATAAATTTCTCAAAATCAAGACTAAATTGGACCTGAGATTTCCCCTTCGGGCTAAAATGAGTCAGAATGACATTTTGCTGCCTGGGACAAGGCTGAGCTGTTGGAACATGTGGCCTGTGGCCTCACTCACTTCTTGCCTTCTCCCTTCCCTCCTGCTCCATGTCTCCCTTTCCCCCATTCACAGAGAAAGCTTATTGCTGGTATGTAGTCAAGGACAGTATCTAGAGATTAGGGAGTGTCAGATGGGAGGAATAAAGGTGTTGGCTGGATCTGGCCAGTAATGTTTACATTCCAAATATGGGAGGCAGAGGAGGGAGTGAGTATATTTTTTTTCTTTTTGCTTTACCACTTGTCTCAAGCCTAAACCCATGCAGCCACAAAAGGCTACATTGATAGGATTTTTACATCAAGAAAGCAAAAATATTTTTCAAACTACTTCCTAATCTGAAACATGCTTTGTTTTGGTTTTTTTTTTTTTCTACAAGCTACTTTATTCCCAACCTGTTACCTGGCAAAATTATTCTTTAAAAAAAAAAAACAAACATCAACTGAGAATGTATCATGCATCTTTTCTAATGTATCACAGAATGCCTTCAAAAATGTCTGAATTCCACGTTTGTGAAGTGGAACTTTAGTTACTGCGCGTCTTGAAGAAGTTTCCTTGTTCATTTGCTTCAGATGCCATCTAGCTGCAGTGTGAGAAAATAGCACCACTTGGTTCCATTTTTTAAAAATGAATTTCTAAGTTCTCTATTCACTCATAAATTCCTTCATAATCTCCTCTCGAATGTGAATTCAGGCTCTTTTTTACTAAAAACAATGAGGTTCTTGATTAAGAGTTGAGTCATAAGACTTCAAGAAAACAAATAAAAGCCTTAATTGACTACTGCCTTAGCAACACATCATTTGTTTCATAGAGGCTGTGTCTGCTGATGGCGAAAAAAGCATCACACCATTTCCCTCATCTGGGTGGGACCCACCACAGAAAGTAGCAAGCACTTTGGCAAGCATGTTATAAATAGGAAAGGAAAAATTCAAATAAAAGCAATTTATTTCATGAGTTTTGGATCAAAACTACCGTTGGTGGGAGAGCAGGACCTCCCAAGTTAATATAACAGATTGATTTTATATCATTAACTTTAGTCATTACCATATGCAATATCCACATGGATGTGGCATCTAGTATTGCTTTACTGCCCTGCTTCTCAGGAAGCTATGGAAAATATGATTTGCAAGTAATGTCACAGAAATATTGTTATTGATGATGATGATGATGATGATGATGATGATGGTGATGATGCTGATAAACAACTAGATTCTTTGAATAAGCCATCCTGGAGCACTTTATCTCATTAAGTTATAGATTTCCCTTGACTCAGTTATCCTGACAATTTAATTCATTCCATTAGTTTTTTTTTTTTCATCAGAACAGAAAAATGGTAAATACAATAATCTGTAGAGATAGACGGTTCTATTACTAAGACAATATTTTACTTCATCAGTTAAGTAAAAAGTTGGTTATTTTGGGATCATATATAATGTTGGCTGTTAGGTACTTTTAATTTTATAGAGAGAGAAGCTGGTAAAAGTAAGGTCATTACCATTAAAAATTTATGGTAGAAAAACAGAGTCATACTTAAGTATTCTGGAACCTGGGAAAAATTTAGGGATTTTTTTTGGGGGGGGGAATAGAAGGAGGTGATGTCAAAGGCAGGAGTGGAAAACGTAGTACATGTAGCCTTGAGGCCACAGGTTCCCCACCCCTGGTCTAAGGGGTGTATGTATTTGAGATAGATGGGAAATAGAGGTCATGGGAGTTAAAGAAATGAGAGAGTGCAAGGCTAGGGTGTTTAAAAAGGGAAGGGTTTAGGTGGAAGGGATCAGGGCAGAGAAGAAGGCCTGATCCAACTTCTAAATTGATTGCAGAGCAAAGTGAAGTAGAGGTCCATAGGTGAAAATGACAAGAATCTGGACAGGATGGAGTGAATTTTAAATGAGGAAGTTGGTTGATAGAATGAGCAAGGCAGAAAGAGTGATGATAAGGAGAAAGGAGTACCCTACTTATCCTTATGGATCTTTGTATTAAGGGGTAAAAGAGAAGGAACTCCAGCTTAGGAGAGGGTGTCGAGAGATGTGAAGTCTTCAGGAGGAAATCAGGTTTTATGGAGGGAGAGATTTTGGATGCAGCATGGAAGAGAGTTCTAGAGAGTATAATGAACAGAAGAATCAGAAGACAGGAACTATGGAAAAGGCAGCAAGACAACGACTTAGCCATTGATTGATCCCGCTACCTAGAGTGTCCCATGCAATAAAAGTTCATCAAGCAATTGCTTTTTTCAGGGGGCAGGCAGCAATCTGCCCTGGTGGAAAGGCTGGCCCATGGAGAAGGATATAATAGCCATAGAAAAGAAAGGGTCAGGTCAGGGGTGGTAGCTTAGGAGCTGGTAGAGGGATTATACCAACAACCTCTTTCCCGAGTTTGGACAAAGCCCTGGCTACCCTGTGCTAATTTTGGCTATGCAGAAAAATATTAGTATTTATAATCTGTAGGTTTGGGTAATCTCATAATGGCAAGACATATAATGGAGTCATCCATTCCAGTTTTAACTTCTATTGGTTATATAGTACACAATCAAATGATATTTCTTATTATTTTTAATGTACAGAAGGTTGGTCAGGGGTGTTGCTGATTAATGATATTCATGAATTGACTTGGCATGATTATAGGGCACAGGTCTTTGTCAAAAGAGCACTGCCTAATGAGGTAGACATGCCCTAGTCCTTCCTTGAAAGGACAAAGGGAACTTCTCTGATTGGCCCCAAATGACTGGGGCTTCCTCTAAGAGGATTAATAACTGAGAAGAATGAGATTGGGGGTGGGGTGAAGGCGCAGAGTCAGTTTCCTTTTTCTTGTAGTTTCTTAGTCTATGAAAGTAAGCTGTAGAATGCCTCCACTTTTTCTTTTCTCCCAGGTTTGGTATGTGCTCTGTCTTGAAATTCCAGACCAGGGTGCACCAAGGGGATTGGGGTTGGTGGTGGGGTGGAAAAGAGAGATTTTCCCCCCTTTTTTGAGGATCAGAAAATAGTTGTTTGTAGGAGAAGCTAATAGCAAGTGCTAGGTGCTTGTTTTACTGGAGAGGAGAATTCTTGGACCTCCAGTTTCTGATGGTCTTTTGATTTTTTGTTTTCTTTTCTGAGAGCAAGTCAGAAATCAGAGTTCTTGAGAATGAAATTTCTATGCCAGTTCAAGACTTCTCGAAAGATTGACAATTTATGAGTTCAAGTGTTTGGGAACTGGGGCTCCTAGCATAGGAGTTCTTAACCTTTTTTGTGTGTGTCAAGGGCCTCTTTGGTAATCTGGGGAAGCCTATGGGCCCCTTCTCAGAATAATGTCTTTGAAGTCATTAAGCACATAAGAAGACCAAGGAAACATTATTTTGAAAGACAGTTGTCAAAATATTAACAAAACAAGTTCAAGGATCCCGGATTAAGAACCTTTGTTTTAGAGGTTTCTTCAAATGGTGTGCTTGGACAAGGAAGAGAATCCTTACTAGGTGAATCTTTACTCCTACAGCTAATGGAATAAAGCCACAACATGGAGGGGATGGGGATGGGGGTGGATGTTGAGTCAAGAGATCTAGATCTTTGTAATTCTGCTCTTGCTATGAGTTATTCAGATGGTATAGGTCTGAGTAGAATAGGAAATAATTGTTTAGTTGTCTCTCCCAAGTGTCTTTGTCTTCTAGGGGAAACCTGATGAGCTATGTAAGAGCTTTAAGGGCTCCTATGTAGCCTCTGGATCACACACATTTTCTGTAGTGGGGAAAACGAAGGCCGTGCTTACTACACCTGATATCGGAGTGTACCTTAAGTATTTGTCCAGGAGTTACAAACTCTGTTACCCAGATTTGGGAAAGTTTACGTATAAGCTATACATAAGTTTTATTTTAAAAAAAAATCCCCAGAGTTTTACTGTAGGGGTGGGCACAAAAACCAAAGAGAGAAAGTGACTCTTTGGGGTCAGACCCCAGGATCCGACCTGGTCCATGTGAGTCCTTGGTGGATACTAAGCAACAGATCACATAGTGATAATGATGATTTATTAGAATTTATTTAATGCATTATTTAAAATTCAAATACCTCACTATATTATCAATACTTAGTTATACCTAGATTAATTTTCATTTGGAGGATTAATTTCCACCAAATTAATTCCACACTAGGATGGGGAAGAGGTGGACATTTGGGTAGAAAATTTTCATTTCAATTTTAGCAGGACCAAGTATTACAATGTCACTGCCTGTCACACTATTTCTAGCTATGAAAATCCCACCTTCTCAAATATTCCTAAAGATGATACCTGTGCAATCATTTTATGGACTCTATTATTAAAGTTTGAATTAAAGACCTATGTTCACACTTATGCTTACCTAAATGTCATTTATATTGTGGAATAAGAAATAAAACTTCATCATCCAAATCACCACTTCAATCCTGTATTTCTAGACCACCAATTGCTATCTTCCTGCCAAGAACTGCCAAAAATTTAGGAGTATCCTGGTCCAATAATCCCAGTTTCAGATGGGAACACATTCTTGCCTTCTGATTTTCATATCAGTCAATTATGCTGAAAAATTTTTAGATGTTACCTGGAAAATTGCTCCCATCATCAGATTATTTTACATTTTTCAACATTGATTTTAAAGTTTAAAATGTGTTTGTTGGTGATTTAATAAAGTTTATTGTGATTCTATCAGTCTGTGTTATGTGTGGTTTCCATGGGTGGGTAAGGTCAAATATTTGGGTGGGAAATTTGAATTTTAGAGGGTGATATTCATTCATTCACCTGCTCAATCATCTATTAATCCATCCAATTATTCATATTCATTCATTCAATGAATATCTGAGTATCTGCTATGTGCTCTACCTTACTATATTAGTCACTATTGGGAATATAAAATACTGAACTTCGGGGGCTTGTAATATGGCTTAGGACAAGAAATACTTGCATAAAATGTTAAATAATGTAATACTTCATAATGGTAAGTTCAAAGGCAATTATCTGTTTATGGACTATTGTAAAGCTGGAGAAATAGCTGATCAAAACAAAGTGGCATATTGGAAAGAAAAATGGATTTTATTTCAGACAACCTGAATTTCAATTCCAGTTCAGTTACTAAATACCTGTGTGACTTAGAACAAGTCACAACACTTTCTGGGCCTCAGTTTTCTAGTACCTAAATTTAATCAGATGACTTCAATGATCTCTAAGATCTTTCCATTCCAGTTTCTATATCATAAGTGCCCAAAGAATGGTACAGATTCACATTTTCATGGTAGAGGGACCAAAGGAAGGAGAAGCATTGTAAACTGGAGTGGTGAAATAAGTCTTCCTATATGAGGTGGAATTGGATTTGGGTCTTGAAGGATAGATAACATTTAAACAGATAAGGAAGTTATTCTAAGTTGAGGGAATCAGACTTTAAAATATTCAGAATTCACAGGGCCCAGATCCCTATTCCTTTCATTAGAAAACAAAATTGGATGGTTTGTTGTTGTTCAGTCATTTTTCAGTTGTGTCTGACTCTTTGTGACCTCACTGAGGGCTTTCTTGGCAAAGATACTGGAGTGATTTCCCATTTCCTTCCCCAGCTCATTTTACAGATGAGGAAACTGAGGCAAACAGTGTTAACGGACTTGCCCAGGGTCACACAGCTAGTGAGTGTCTGAGGCCAGGTTGGCACTCAGGAAGATGAGTCTTCTGACGCCAGGCTTGGCACTCTATCCACTGCATCACCTGGTTGCCCTTTTTGTTTTTTAGTTCGCCTTTTCCCCCTCACATAGTATTCAATATAGGAAGACTTTATAAAATAGTTAAAATTTGAATTGCTTGTTAAAAATTTGGAAAACTAAAGTTGAGAATAAGCCATTGTTTGTGGGTGGTCTTAGCATAAGAAGATTGAATGTGGTTTGGAGAATGATGAGGGGGTGATTAAATGTGTAGTTAAAAACGAGATGTGATGGGGGCCATCTGGTGGAGAGCTTTGAAATCTACACTCAGAAGTTAGGTTTTATTTCTCAAATGAAATTAGTTAGAGTTAGAGGGAATAGGAGTCCCCTCTAAAACATTTCCAACAAGTGATCATTCCAACTTTAGTTAATTACTATCAGAGTTAAGAAACTCACTGCCTAACAAAACAGGTCATTCTATTTTAATTTCTGCTACTAGTCAATCTTTGCTGATGATGACTGGGCTGGACCAAACTGGTTCTGTTTAACTAGAAAAAGTGCATCCACATTTGTATGGTGTTATGTGTAAACACTATATTTTGCCATATTGCTCAGCTACAAAGTGATCCTTCTAACTAATTGCTCACAAGGTCTTCCATTGTAGATGGAAGTATAGATGTGGATGGCCCATTGTAGGCCAGAATCTACTTTCCTGTAGCTCCTACCCTTAGGTCCTAATTAAAAGCATAAAACTAATATATCTGAAGTAGCTCTCATGTCTTTTCTGTGGTCTTCTCATCTCAAAGTTAAATATCACTTTTAACTGCTCCTTGTTTGACATGATTTCCAGACCTTTAACCTTCTCAGTCACCTTCTGGTTAACTCTCTGACTCACTTAACTGGAAATTTGATTATTGAAAAACACAATAGGGCTATTCTCTCTCTTGATCTAGATACTACAGCTACTACAATCCAACATCTTATTTTTTTTTGTTTATGCCAGACTTTGTTCATAATGAGCTTATAATCAGCTAAAGCCCACAAATATTTTTCACATGAATTGCTCTTAAGCCAAGTCTCTCTTTTGTGCCTGGGGGCTTTGAGGAAGCCAATCTAAAGGTAATGAGATTCCTAAGATGGTTTTTGAGTAGCCTATGCAACAGTAATGCAGTATGAGGCACTATATGGCATAATGGATAGAGAGGTGACCTTCGAATGGGGAAGACTGGGGTTCAAGGTCTGTCTCTGAAACATTGAGTCTGTGATCCTGAGCAAGTCACTTACCTGTCAATGTTCTAGACATCTCTTTTAAGTTGTGTTACAGAACAGGTGCTGATATGAAGTGGTAGGGGGTAGTTTCTTTATTGGTAGTTATCTGTGATAATGAAATCACAGGTCTAGATCCTACCCTACACACCAACTATCTAATGTGTACTTACTGTGTATAAAGTTGTGCTGTGCACCATAAGGAATTCAGACAGTGATAAGACATTGCACTTGTACTCAAGGAATTTATAATCTAACAGGAATAACACAGATACTTGCCAGGTGTTGGAGCTAACCATATAAAAGTATGTAAAATTCTCAAAGGAAGGGAAACTTTAAAAAAAATATTTACCTAGTACAAAACTGAGCACTTAGGTATTTCATTAATGTTTCTTGAATTGAGTGGATTTGAACAATGCCTTGAATGATACATGCTAAAACTGAATGAAATTACTAATTCTGTTCTGTCCTCTCTTTTTACAGTATTTTAATTACATGGGTCCTATCAAAATAAATATTATAATAAGATAAGAACTATGGATTTATTTTCACCATAAATGCCCCTCTCTTATTCACTTGAGACATCCTAAAATGGCTGGGATCAATAGGATGACAATAGTAAATCTCAAGAAATTTCCATTACAAAAAAGTAGTAAGAAACACCATTATTGAAATTATGTTAAAATGATGATTTGTGAAGTATGAGTGACAGGACAATTAGGCCCTAAGTGTCTAACAACTCACTCTGTCCTTATCTTGAGTTAGAAGGGTACATAGCCTAAGCAAAAGCAAGAGCAAATGGCCTCATTATTATAGCTACTTTCCCATTAGGAATACAGAAGGAGAGGGCTAAGATGCTTACCAAATGTGATCTTCTTAACTCAGACCACTCTATTATTATGGACTCATTTGGCATTTCCTATGCAGTGGCTGCTGATTACAATGAGTCTTCTGATATTCCCCAGTCTCAGATTTTTTTTTCTCTGTGTGGGGTTTTGTTCCTGGTTAGAATTAAGCATTACTTAAAGCATACTCTGAAGGCAATATCATTGAAACACTATTCTATTCAATATGTGAATTTCTCATAGTCCAAAGTGCAGTGGAGAAGCAGTAGCATCATAAGCCTCTCCAGCTGCCAATCAATGTGAGTGCCAAAAGGAAAGAAGAACTTTGGGGTCTGGTCCACAAGCTCAGAGTAGTAAATTTAAAGTGGGCAGTAAAAGTTGTCACCTTTCCTGACTGATATGAAGTGGCAAAAGGTGTACGCAACTTCCCAAATTCCACAGCCCCAATCCCCTGACTTTTAATGGTGCTTGAACTCTCCTAGGTTATAATTATTTTTAGGGGGCTCAGCCATGGCTCTAGAATTTTTTTTTCTAGTATAACACAGATATGTTACTTTGCTGGGCTCACCTGTTAAACTATTATCACTGATATATCTGTCTATGTTGTTTTGTGTTATACAGTCTCAGTTGAAAATAGGGTCCTGGGGGAATGGCACACAGGCTGGGTAAATTCTAGTAGGATAAGAAAGGTCCAGAATGTTCCCCAGGAAGGCAGGCTTGGGCTGGCTAGTGCCATAGGGATGCTGGGGGATGTGAATAACATAGTGACAATGAGTATCTGGAAGAAGAGAAATACCACAAGAAGAGAGGTGGAGGCCAATAAAGAAAGGAAGGGTAATACATGACAGATTTTACTTTGGTTAGGTAGCCTGCTGTGGGATGATGACTTGTCAGTGATGTTGTAAAGACAATTCCAATTCAGGTCTGAACTGGACCCAGTGGTCTCTGAGGTTCATTTCAACATTGATAGACTTTGATTCTGTGAATCTGACATCAGATTCCACAACAAACTGAAGGTCTGTGAGGCAGTAGGAATTTCTAACCTCACGTACAATTGTGAGATAGAGACTTACCTGAGGATTTGCATCTGGGCTCCTCAAAGTTTTATGGATGTAAACAATGCCATGAATTTCATTGCTTGGTAAGATGATTCCAGACATTCAGTAAAACTTATCAACACACTAATCATTTCCACAGTATATGCAATATTCCACACCCATCATCTCTCACTTTGGTAGAAAGGGGAGGGAGATGCATTTTCTCCATTCTTCTTGGGGGCCAAACTTGATTATTATAATTATATAAGATCCAAGGTAATAATTATCAATTATACAACTCCTTGGTCAGAAATGTCTCCACCTGGAGAGCCTCAAGAATAGTGTATTGGCAGCTATCCTCTCTAAGGAAAGGCTATTGAAATAATAAAGGAAAAATCTTCTGTGCTTTTATCCCTATAATTGTAAAAGGACAACATACAGAAAAGTAATAAGAAAATAAATGATACTGGTAATTACAAGGCAGAAAATTGGCAGGGTGGTAAGAAGGGTTAATATTACTACTTCTTCAAGAATAGAGAAACTGGTTATATGACAAAATGAAATAATAGATTTTTAAAATTTACTTGTTTCACAAAGTACCTATTATGTGCCATGCACTGTGCTAAGTACCAAGTATACAAACAAACAAAATGATGAAGAGGCCCTGAACTCAAAGAGCTTACATTCTTCTTTGGGAAGTAACAATGTGTATAGATTTACACAAACAACATGCACACAGAGAAGTAAGAACAAAATATACGCAAAGTAAATGCACTGTGGTTTTCCAGAGAAGGGGTAAAATTATAAACTGGGTGATCAGAAAAGGTCTTGTATAAGAAGTGGCACTTTCGGTAAGATTTGGATGGTGGTAGAAATTCCAAAATGTGGATGTAAGAAGGGAGAACATTTGGGACACTGGGGACAGCATGTACAAAGACATAGAAGGTGGAAAGGGAATGTCATATATAAGGGACATCAAGTAGGACCGTGGGGCTGGAGCATATATACAGAGAAGAGGAATAATGTGAAATGTGGAAAGACATCTTGAAGCGAGATTTTGAAGTGCTTTCAGACTCAAACAGGAGAATTTGTATTTTATCCAAAAGGCAATAGGGAAACATTAAAGCTTCTTTAGCAGAGGAGTGACATGGTCAGAACTATTTTTTAAGAACTTTGAATTCGAATCTGTATGGATAATGATTGAAGAGTGGAGAGTCAGGAAGCAGAGACTAAAATGGTAGAATTAATAAAACTTGACAAATGAATATGGGGGATGAAGGAGAGATAAGAGTAAAGGATGTCTGAGGTTGTAAATTTGAGTGCCTGGAAGAATGGTGGTTCTCTCAATAGGAATGGGGAAATTAGCAATAGGGTGGATTTATGGAGAAAGAAAATGTGTTCTGATTTTGGACATGGTGAGTTTGAGGTGCCAAGCAGATACTTAGATGAAAATATCCAGTTGCGGTTGGTGATACAATACCTGAGTTTAGGAGAGAAATGAGAGCTAGATATTGTCTTAAGAGATTTTAAATTTCCTTTTTATTTTGCTCCAGCTTAGGCATCTTAAAGAATATCACATAATCAGATGAGGCTTTCTGTACAATGTTCAATTTTCTAAGACTTGCTTTTTTTTTTTCCCTTTTAAACCCAGATGATTAACTGGTTAAAGGGTAAAAAAATTTCTGGCTCTGTTTTAATATAACTATTTGCTAGACTAACTCCTGTCTGTTTGTTGATCAGTTTTCAAGCATATCTTTGAAATTCTATTCATCTCCTTAACTTCCTTCTTGCTTATTTTATGGTTTGATTTAGCTAAGTCCCAGAGGGCTTAAATTGAAC
This sequence comes from Phascolarctos cinereus, assembly GCF_003287225.1. Classification (NCBI taxonomy): domain Eukaryota; kingdom Metazoa; phylum Chordata; class Mammalia; order Diprotodontia; family Phascolarctidae; genus Phascolarctos; species Phascolarctos cinereus. Next base: position 21,794,652 of record NW_027556098.1, on the reverse strand, counting down.
TCTCAACTAATATAGTTTTATTGCCTCTTTCCTCCTGTAACTCATTTAATTTTTCTTGCAAGAATGTGATACTATGCCATTTGGTAAATATGTGTTTGGTATTGATATTTATTCATTGACTATAGTACCTTTAGCAAAATGTAATTTCCCTGATTATTTCTTAATTAGGTCTATTTTTGCTTTTGCTTTGTCTAAGATCATGGTTTGCTACCCATGCCCCCCCCCCTTTTTTTAAGTTCAGTGGAAACATAATAGATTTTGCTCTAGCCACTATTTAACAGTGTTTCATATAAACATTATATTGTTGAATTCTGGTTTCTAATACATTCTGCTATCCTCTTCCATTTTATGGGTGAGTTTACCTCATTCATATTCATGGTTATCATTGCTAACTGTGTATTTCCCTTCATCTTATTCTCTTTTATGTATCCTCTTTTTTATTCTTGTCCCTTTCTCAAAAATTTGTTTTGCTTCTGACCATTGCTTCCCTCATATCTCACTCCCATCTCCTTTCCCTTAATCCCTTCCCCTCATACTTCCCTGTTGGGTAAGATCAATTTCTACAACCAGTTTCTCTCTCTCTCTCTCTCTTTCTCTCTCTCTCTTTCTGTATTCTTCACTCTTTGAACCAGTTCAAATGAGAATGAGGGTCCAGCATTGCCTACTCCCCTTACCCATATTCCCCTCCATGTAAAAACTCTTCCCTGCATACCTCTGATTTTCTTTATCTAATGCGTTCCTTTGACCTCCTCTTCTATTTTAAACAAGTATGATATAATTTAAAATAATTACTTATTATAATTAAATGAGAGCTGGTAATAATGGACCCTCTCCTCGAAAAAAGTCTTGCTTTTTTCCCCCCATTATTCACTTTCAAAGCTTTGTCTTTTTGTTCTTCCTTGTGAATTTTGTTTTAATTTTTGCCAAATTCTATAAAGTATTTCATTGGCATATTGATTGGCACCGAAGCTACAGATTCAGTCAGGTTAAGTTATCATTTTTATTGTTATGCAGAGAGATAATTAGGGAAATTGATTACTTTCAAACTACGATTATTTAGTTCTTCCTTTACTTCTAGAAATTTTTTTTGGTAGTTGAATTTATTTAAGTTGCTAACGTTTCTTTATAGGCATGTTCTCTCTTAAAAATCAAATTTGCTGTTTTTAAAAACTCTGGTGGTTGTTAAAATAATAGCCTTTTATTTTGGTAATTAGTTCAATGGTCTTGTTTTTAATTTCTCATTTAATTTTTAAAAATTTCTTTTTTGTGTGTTTGCTTTGAGATCATTAACTTAATAATTTTCTACTTTTACCAACTAGATATTTTGTGTATGAGTCAACTGTTTCTCTTTCATTAATATATTTTCAGAAATAGTTTTAACTGTAGTCTATTTTAGTTGTATCCTTCATATTGTTGCCTTAGTGTTCTCACCTACTTTAAATATATCACTTATTTACTCCTTGATCTATTTATTATTTAGAATATTGTTACTTAGTTTCCATTTAGATCAGTTTTTCTTTCATATTTTCTTTATTATTATTTTTATCACAGTATAGTCTATCAATGACATGATAAATGAATGAATATATTGCTAGAAAAAGTATTTATTAAGCACCTACTATATAACAAACACTACAGTAAGTACTTTGAATACCAATAGAAAAGCAAGGACAGTCTTTGCCCTCAAAGACCTATATTTTCATCTGGGAGACAATATGCTAGCAGAGATAGCCAGAAAGGTGCATTTGGTCCAGAAAGTTACAGGGATACTGAGATGGGCAATAGGGAATAGCTTGACATATTGAATCCAGCAGCAATGGTAAAGTTGATTTAATCATGGTTCACAGTCTCAGAGATTGTGGAGGAGGAGGAAAAGGAAAGGTACCCAAATAGGAAGTCCATTAGTGAGGTTATGGAGAAGTAGAAAGTTAACTGAAGTTTTGCTGGGCTTTCCTGAAATAGTGGTCTGAGAGAGGCAGTCACCAATCAGGACAGGAAAGCTCTAAGATTCTTCCAAGATCTGTTCTATTATGTGGGCAGCAAGCCTCTTGGCAAGGCTTTGGAAGAGATGGTTATAGGAGTTTTGTTTTAGGGGCCAGTGTTTAGTGAAAACATATAAACAACAACAACAAAAAATATTGCCATATTACAAGGTGTGGGCAACAAGGAGATTATAGAAAAGATGACTATCAGAGTATTATTCAGTACTTAATGAGAAACATTCAAGCCAGAAGTAAACAAATAAATAGATTAATGGATTAGTTGATGATTAATAAATGGATAGAAGATACATAGACTGTTGTTGTTGTTGCCATTTGTCCTTCTTTCTCAAAGAAGACCAATGACATGGGAAGGGTGAATTGCAAGTGAATTGGATTTAAGTGAGTCAGGGCTGTGCAAGGTCAGCAGCTATACTCTGTCCTCCAGTGTCATCTGAGTCAAGTAGCAAGACTTAGGTCAGGGTGACTGGAAATAACCCCAGATGCAGTGGGAGACCTTGACCTTTTTAAGCTAAGGTTTTTCCCAGGTCTCAGTTTATCTAAGGCAACACCCATTCAGTGATTTAAGGGTAGGTAAGAAACGAAGTCAAAGATGGCCTAGTTTACCTATTCAAAAAAAAAAATCAAACTGGGAGAAGACCCTCAAGGTTTCTGGTCAGAATGGAAATAATTGCTGTTTACATCACTCTGAGCCAACAAAACCCAAACAATGACCTGGTGAGGCTTGGGCTGGGATCTATTGTTAGCCAATCAATGAAAGCCAGAATGATTTGGGTTTATAGGCATGGCCTAGTAGCTCCATTTGAATCCCAATGGGCTTTATCAAAGCCTGGTTTTTCAGAGATCTATTTCAAAAAATCATAAATGAAACTACATGTGTCAGGCAAAAGAGTTAATTGTCCCAGTTTTTTTTAAATGATAGAATAAATAAGTAGGGAATAGACATGAGAAACCTAGCCCCCAGACCCCAAGATATCTTATGAGGCTGTAGTGATCAAAATTTATATTCTTTTGGGCAGAGCATCTATATGTAAGTCTGATTTCCCCATATGGACAGAGCAAAGGAAGGAAGGAAGGAAGGAAGGAAGGAAGGAAGGAAGGAAGGAAGGAAGGAAGGAAGGAAGGAAGGAAGGAAGGAAGGAAGGAAGGAAGGAAGGAAGGAAGGAAGGAAGGAAGGAAGAAAAGGAGGAAGGAAGGGAGGGAGGAAGGGAGGGAGGAAATGAGGGAGGAAGGGAGGGAGGGAGGAAGGAAGAAAGGAAAGAGGATAGTTAGATGGTAAAACAATTTTAAGGAGCAAACGATTCTGTAATCTTGACATACATCTTAGGAGAAAAGCTGTAAACATTGAAAGTGATGTGATTTTAGTCTTCTGTGACTCACTAAGGGCAATCAACAATAGTGTGAAGGCTTTTAAAGAATGGATTATGATACTCCTTCCATCAGTTTGATTAACAGCTTATGAATTTGCTTAGACTATTGAGTAATATATTAGTACCTGTTGTGGGAAGCCTTTCCAAGTAAGTTAATGGATACTGTAAACCATTAAAAGGTTTAGGAGGCAGAGACTATAGAAAAATTATTGCCCAGCTCCACAGTGGAGATCATAGCAATAGGTTCATGAAGGCATTAAGGGAACAAAAGTAATTGTGCTATTCCCAAAAAAAACAGAACAAGCATTCAGTTCATACTTTTAATAGAGAAACGGTGAGTATGTTTACTGGTAAATCACCCTAGAATTCTGGAAGACCCACAGCACAATTAAATGCCTAAAAGCCAACAAGAATTGGATTTGGGGTAGGCCTCAAATTAGGTTGCCTATCCCCTCTTTCCACTGACACATAGAATTCCTATTGAGTAGAGGTAACAAAGCAAACTACATTTTGCTAAAAGAGTGAACTAATAACAAAAAAAAATTCAGCAAGTTTCTCTGACAAAGGCCTCGTTTCTCAAGTATATACTGAGTCAAACTTATAAAAACAAGAGCCATTTACCAACCAATAAATGTGTCAAAGTAGATAATTTAGGCAGCTAGGTAGCACAATACATATTGTGCTGGCCTGCAGTCAGGAAGTTGAGTCTTCCTAGTTCAAATCTGGTTTCATACACTTACTAGCTATGTGACCCTGGGCAAGTCACTTAACACTGTTTGCCTCAGTTTCCTCATCTATAAAATGAGCTGGAGAAAGAAATGGTAAACCACTCTAGTATCTTTCCCCAAAAACACCCCAAAATGAGTCACAAACAGTTGTACACAACTGAAAAATGACTGAACAGTGCAAGAACAAGAGAACAGCAAATTAACCAACTCTAATATATCACCTCAGACTTACCAAACTGGCAAAATGGACAATGTCAGTGTCAGAAGGGCCTTGGGAAGACAGACACTACCACTGTGTATGGTTTCTTCTCAAAGATACCAAAAGGGAACCTATACCAGCAACATCTGTTTATGAGTTGATAAAGTTAACATTATTCTCTAATTTCCCTCTTGACATGGTATACTTCTTTCTCTCTTATGCCTTAGCAGCCTTCTCACTCTAAAAGATCCTTATATCTTTGTGGTCTTTTCACTCTGAAAGATTCTCCCAACCCATCAGCCCATTTTTTGATTAGTCAGTTCTTCCTGGACCCTCCATTTTAAAAGAAGGGTTTAGGTTTAGACCAATCATGTTCACTCCTTCCTTCTTCTCTGGGCTCCATTGCTGTGACTTTTTTTTCCTCACCATGACTCAATGCAAGTACCTTTACTCTTTCAACCCCTATTTTAAACTTCCTTTTATGTATTGTCTTCCACCTTTGAAATATAAACTCCTTGAGGGCAGAGACTTTATTTTTGCTTGTACTTATATTCCAACCACTTAAGATAGTGCCTGGCACTTGGTAATTGCTTAATAAGGGTTAATAATAACTGGCAAGAATGAGAATTCTCCCTTTCCCAGTATGTAGAGGGCTTGATGGTTTTATGAAGAAGTACTGACTACTTATTTTCCATTTCATTTTCATGCATGGAAAAAGTATAAGAAAGGGAAAGACATTGAATTCATAAATTTCCATCCTAGGGGACTGGAAAAGATAGTTTGCTTTTGCCATAGGAGATGGGATAATTTGTAGCTGATATAATCTCTTGGTTTTATCTTGCTTTTGCTAAACTAATTAAACTGTTTAACTATGGTATCAAGCTAGGTTGATTGGGAAGAACATGTAAGCTTTAAGAGGAAATGGGAATTTCTCAGTAAGGTTGGGGCACATCATTAAGAGATAGTACAGGAAAGGAGGATATTAAGGTCTGCTTTCCCCAATCCACTCCCTGCCCCTCAGTTGCATTGAGGTGTAGAGGAGCAACCTGTTACATGGTTGTTTGTCTTTGTACCTTATTCCTTAACCTTATTACACCAGCCTTGGGACCCATTTGAACTGAGTGTGGGAGAGTGATTTGGGGAAGTGGAGAGGATCAGAGAGACAAAAGTAACAGTCACAGATGGCTATTGTGTCCCTGCAGAAGCTTTGTGGTGCATATTGAGCTAGTGGATGGAACATCCAGCAGCATGGGTGGGAAATTGCATAGCTTTAGGGAACTGCTCTGCCCACAAAGCCATAACCTACTTAGTATGGAGAAAAAAAAGAAAAAACCCTCAGATTCTTTAACAAATTCTACTTGTTAGGAAGGTTTTTTAAAAAAAATTATTAATAGAATATATCATAGCTGATTATCCTACAGCTCAGAATTTCCTGATTGTTGGCCAGAGACTAGATTCTCTGCCCTATTTTAAATCTTGTGTAAATTTCAGCTACCTTTTGGCACATTACCTTAACCCACTTAGTACTCCACCAGTTTTTAAATATACAATGTACAACTTTCAAGGTAGATCACAATTTTTATTTGAAAGTAAAACAAAAATCAGAAAAAAAGGAACAATTTAAAGCATGGCAAAGAAATAAATCATAAACTGATATCAAGTAGCACACAACCACAGAGAGGGAGGAATTGCAGAAAATTTCCAGAACTTTTCCAGTGATAGGTATACAATAGGCTGTCTGATTCCATGAAACAGAAGGTGACTCTGAGGCCAACCTGCCACTCTTATTCCACTATTTTAGGACACACCATACAACATTTCTGCATTCACCCTATGAGTATCTGCCTCCACTCCATCTTCCTAAACTCTTTCTCAGCTTCAGTTCAAATGCTTCCTGCGACCAGTGTGACTCTGCCCCAGTCATGATCCAGTTGTATGATGTTTTATCTCCCCCTGAGCTGAAAAAGAAAGAAAGAAAGAAAGAAAGAAAGAAAGAAAGAAAGAAAGAAAAGAAAGAAAGAAAGTCACCACAAACCCAGAGTTTTCAGTGATAGTCCAAACACAGGGTTATTACCCCGCACCCCCCACACCCACCCCTAGCAGGGTAAAGATACATCTGTATCTTTTCTCCTTGTCCCTGTTACAACGCCCTGTACCCTTTAGATACTTAATAAATATGTGTTAAATAAATGAATGAATGAATGACACCCTTGTTGTTGTTATTCAGTCCTTCAGTCACCTCCTACTCTTTGTGACCCCATGGACCATAACAAGCCAGGCCCTTCCATACTCCACCATCTCTTCAAATCTGTCCAAGTTCATGTTCATTGTTTCCATGACACTATCATCCTCTGCATCCCCTTTTCCTTTTACATTCAATCTTTCTCAACATCAGGGCCTTTTCCAATGAGTTTTGTCTTCTTATGATGTGGCCAAGAATTTAAGCCTCAGCTCCAGTGTTTGACCTTCCAGTGAATAGCCTGAATTAATTTCTTCAAGATACTGATTTGATCTCCTTGATGTCCAAAGGATTCTTAAAAGTCTTCTCCAGGGGAGGCAGAGCCAAGATGGCAGAGTAAAAGCAGTGACTTGCTTGAGCTCTTCTCCAAACCCCTCCAAATACCTGTATAAAATGGCTCAAAACAAATTCTAAAGCAGTAGAATGCACAAAAAGACAGAGTGAAACAAATTTCCAGCCCAAGACAACCTGGATAGTTGATCAGAAAGGTATATTGTGCCAGCCTGGGAGAAGAACGCAGTTTGGCGTGGGCACACAGGCCTCAGTTAACCTGGAGCAGACCTCCGAGGACTGAATCGAGGGCAGCTGTGGTGGTTTCCAGACCTCTCAACCCATGAACGCCAAAGACAACTTAGAAGGTCACTACGAAAAGTCTGTGTCTGCGGTGACAGAGAGAACAGGGTCCCAGCCCCAGTCCCCAAGCATGGCCTGAGGTGGCGGCTGCCTCCAGAGCTTCAGGCCCACAGACTGAGGGGGAATCCAGTGGCTGATCAGAGGGGGATTGCAGGGATCTCTTTGCTAGTGCAGAATTCTCTTGCTTTGCCCATGCTTGCATCTGGGTCATAGTTCTAGGTGATGGTCCTGGAGCGAGGAGGAGCGTTGGCGTAGTGGAACTTATACTGGTAGTGGAGAGGAAATCCTCCTCACAGTTCCTTCAAGACAGGAACTGTGGTAACTCATAGACCAGAGCACAGGCCTGGAAAGGAGTAAAAATCTCACCCTTGATCGTAGCACCTTGGAAGAACTGAAAATTTACAGGTCCCCAGAAGTATCTCTGAAAACAGCTCCACAAAACCCCTGAAGCTTGGGACAGTACATTCTCCACACTGAAAGCAGACTCCTACTTTAAAAAAAACTCATAACTCAAGCAATTGGCTGGGATCATAAGCAAGCAGCACAAAAAGAGTCAGACCATAGAATCTTACTTTGGTGACAAAGAAGATCAAAATATACAACAAGAAGAACACAACAAAGTCAAAGCTCCTACATCCAAAGCCTCCAAGAAAAATATGAATTGGTCCCAGATCATGGAAGAGCTCAAAAGGATTTTGAGAAGCAAGTAAGAGAAGTAGGGAAAAACTGGGAAAGAAATGAGAGTGATGCAAGAAAATCATGAAAAACAAGTCAACAGCTTGCTAAAGGAGACCCCCAAAAATACCGAAGAACATAACACCTTAAAAAATAGCCTACCCCAAATGGCAAAAGAGGTCCAAAAAGCCAAGGAGGAGAAGAATGCCTTAAAAAGCAAAATTGGCCAAATGGAAAAGGAAGTCCAAAAGTTCACTGAAGAAAATACTTCCTTAAAAATTAGAATGGAGCAATTGGAAGCTAGTGACTTTATGAGAAATCAAGAATTATAAAACAAAACCAAAAGAATGAAAAAATAGAAGACTGAAATATCTCATTGGAAAACAACTGACCTGGAAAACAGATCCAGAGAGAGAATTTAAAAATTATTGGGCTATTTGAAAGCCATGATAAAAAAAAAAAGAGCTTAGACATCATCTTTCAAGAAATTATCAAGGAAAACTGCCCTGATATTTTAGAACCAGAGGGCAAACTAGACATGGAAAGAATCCACTAATCACCTTCTGAAAGAGATCCCCAAAAGAAAGCTCCTAGGAATATTGTATCCAAATTCCAGAGTTCCCAGGTCAAGGAGAAAATATTGCAAGCAGCCAGAAACAAATAATTCAAGTTTTGTGGAAACACAATCAGGATAACACAAGGTTTAGCAACTTCTACATTAAGGGATTGGAGGGCTTGGAATATGATGCTCCAGAAGGCAAGCAGATAGGATTGCAACCAAGAATCACCCACCCAGCAAAACTGAGTATAATCCTTCAGAGGAAAAATGGACATAGAGTGAAGCTTAACATAAAAAACAAAAGCTAAGATCTTGGCACCTGGACTCATCAATTCCTGGAAAATAAGAGAAGAAAAGAAAGCAGTGTCAGATTTTATATCTTGGGCTCAAAGACCACTGCAGACAGTGATTGCAGCCATGAAAGTAAAAGATGCTTGCCCCTTGGAAGTCAGTGAAATAGAGGATTTTCAAGCATTCTTGATGAAAAGACCAGAGCTGAATAGAAAATTTGACTTTCAAATACAAGACTCAAGGAAGCATGAAGAGGTAAACGGGAAAGAGAAATCACAAGGGGCTTATTAAAGTTGAACTGTTTACATTCTTATGTGGAAAGATGATATTTGTAACTCATGAGACCTTTGTCAGTATTAGGGTAGTTGGAGGGAAAAAAATTATATGTATAGATAGATTGATAGATAGAGGGCACAGGGTGAGTTGAAGATAAGTGGGTGATATCTAGAGAATAAAATTAAGGGGTGAGAGAGTATTATACTGGGAGAAGGAGAAAGGGAGAGGTAAAATGCGGTAAATTATCTCACATACAACAGACAAGAAAAAGCTTTTACAGTGGAGGGGAACTGGGGGAAGGTGAGAGGGAATGAGTGAATTTTATTCTCTTCAGATTTGGCTTAAGGAGGGAATAACATACATACTCAGTTGGGTATGGAAAACTATCTGACCCTACAGGAAAATAGGGGGGAAGTGGATAAGAGAGTAAGGAGATGATAATGGGGAGGGCAGATTGGGTGAAGGGGTAATTAGAAGCAAACACTTCTGAGGAGGGACGAGGTCAAAAGAGAAAATAGAATAAGATGGGGGTCGGGATCGGATGAAGGAAAATATAGTTAGTTTTCCACAGTATGATTACAATGGAAGTGTTTTGGATGACTATACAAATATAACCAGTATTGAGTTGTTTGCCTTCTCAATGGGGTGGGTGGGGAGGGAGGAAGGGAGAAAATTTGGAACCCGAAGTTTTAAAAACAAACATTAAAAATTTGTTTTCGCATGCAACTATGAAATAAGATATACAGGCAATGGAGTATAGAAATCTATCCTGCCCTATAGGAAAATAGAAGAGGAAAAGGATAAGAAAAAGGGGGGCAGAGATAGAAGGGAGGATAGATTAAGGGAAAGGGTATTCAGAATGCATGCTGTCTTGGGGTTGGGGGAGGCGCAAGATGGGGAGAAAATTTGGAAGTCAGGGGGCAGCTAGGTGGCACAGTGGATAGAGCACCGGCCCTGAAGTCAGGAGGACCTGAGTTCAAATCTGGCCTCAGACCAACACTTGACACTTACTAGCTGTGT